>NW_013953735.1:9251-28633 GCF_001266775.1 Austrofundulus limnaeus
TATATACACACACACACACACACACACACACACACACACACCCCTAAAATTTCCCAGCACAGAAATAAATGATAGCTACTGCGTTATATTTTTCTAAATACAATTTGCAGTTCATTTGTGTCATTTTATTTTTATAAATGTAACATTAAAAAAATCTAAGTATTATTCTATAAAGATTATATCAGACACCTTGTAACAAAAACATCTCAGAATGCAGAGTAATGCAAAAACATTTTTAAACCTATTTTCCCAACTTTCTTACTTCCTAAATAATGCTTAACTTTTCAATAAAATACAGTTTAAAGATTTTATGCATTTAAAAAAAATATGCATTGTTTGTTTGGCCTTTACAGATGGAATATTTTTTTATTTTTTTTGTTCTACAACCATCTCAATTTGTTGACTGTGCACAGGTGCTGTCCCTGCCGCTACGGATCTACTACTATCTGAACGACGTCTGGCCTTTTAGTAATTTTCTCTGCCTCGTCTGCTTCTATCTAAAATATGTCAACATGTATGCCTCCATCTACTTCCTGGTGTGCATCAGTATGCGCCGCTGCCAGCTCATCATTTGTCCGCTGTCGTACAACTCGTCAAGGCAAAAAGGAGACCCTTTGATTTGTGTGTTTGGCTGGCTGCTGGTCTGTTCCTCTTGTCTGATATTCCCTTTGCTGAGGAACCCCAGTTCGGACAGCAATGTAAATGTTTCCCAGCAGTGTTTCTTAGAGCTGCCTATGAGACCTGTCAGCCCTACAGCAGTCTGGGCCCTCCTAATAGTTGCAGAACTGTTTGGCTTCATCATTCCCCTCATCTTTGTGTTTGTCTGTGCCTGTTTGACTGCTGGTAGCCTCCGAAAGGTAACGACAGAGGCTTTTCCTGACAGGGGGGAGAAAAAGAGGGCGTTAAAGATGGTGCTAAGCTGTGCTGTTGTCTTCTTATTGTGTTTTGCACCTTACCATATCACTTTGCCCCTGGACTTTCTGGCAAAAGTCAAAGCACTGAATGACTGCGCCCTTAGAGACACGATCCAGCGATGCCACACTGTGAACCTCTGCCTTGCCAGCCTGAACTGCAGCCTCGATCCACTCATTTACTACTTCACAAGCGATGAATTTTGGAAGCGACTGAATAAACCAGAGATACCAGACAGCATGAACTTTAACAGGCGCCTGTCTTGCATAACTGGCGGAGAGGACACAGATGAGGACGACTGATCTTATCGCTGTTGTTAATGGACCACCATCTTATTCGTGACCAACCAAGAAAATATGATGTATGCATAAATAAGTGAAAATGTGATTTTTATTTATTTACTTGTAATTAAAACAGATATTTTTTTACATTTAATGAGCGATGAGTTTCTTTCGTGAAGAACTGTAGGTATCAGCTTCCAACAGACATCAGGATATAGAACAAAATGTTTAAAACAGACAAATTTCTTAAATTCAATGACATGATCAGGAGAGCCAAAAAGACGGGGCAGTGGCCACACCTTAAAAAAGCCCCTTGCCCTCCTGAACATTTTTTTTTGTTTTTTTTTTTTAATTTCTAAAAGCTATTTAGAACTAATCGAACCTCATAATCTTACAAACAAACATTGATTTTGAGCAATTAGGAGGTAAAATTTTAAATATACATTTTGTTTTAAACTAAAAATAAAACTTGAAATGTAGTCCAACTAAATAAGGTCTAAATCCAACATGCAGTGTTATATGCATTTTATAAAACACTCCTGTTTTGCTGTTTATCAAACAGCATTTATACAGCAAGACAACATAAATCTTCAGAAATTGTTTTGAATTTTGTTTTCCAGGGGTCCCCAACCTTTGTCAAGAATCAACTAAATGTTAAAATCAGATCACTGGTTATCTCAGGTTAATTATACCCAAACTGGCAAAGTTCTAATACGTAAAGAAAAGCTATTTTATTCAACAACAAAGTCAAATTTATTTCAGTAGTTTCACACACTTTCTTTTTATCCAATCTTCTGTTAAAAAGCAATGAGAAAACCTTTAAAAGCATGTCTTTCTATGCACACATCACAATAACTGAACCCACTAAAAAATAATTCAGATGGGTTTTAGACAGAGCCATTTTTAAAACACATTTATCCCTAGTTTCAGGAGAAAACAGACTTATAGGTCAACCGTTTCACATAAATTATTTAATCAGGTAAAATATTCTTGTGCAAATGTTAAAAACCCATTTTTCTAACCTCACAAACACCTATAATAATACACAAAATAGTCATATCTATCTTAGTGAAGGTTAAACCCATAAAGTATAACTACAAATTCATTTCAAACCAGACAATCAAAATGTTTTCAATTATTGTGCAATACTCTTGTGATTTGTTCCGTCCTTTTACTCATCCTTTCTATTAGGTTACAGCTATGAATGTCCCTATGCAAACACAAAACAGCTTCAAAACACTGAGGGATGCAGAACGGGTTACTACACTAAATCAAAACCAGACAGAGGACACCTCTGGAAGCAGCAGGACACTCTGAAATATCTACGAAAGCGACAACAGACAGCTCTCACTCTGTACTGTACATCTTTTATCATCTCTACAATTCAATGCCAATTGTGGAACTGCACACCAGGAAATTTCATGCTTGCATGAACTTGAATGATTCATTCTGTGGAAAGGTTATGATTAATGTGTAACTTGAGTTAGCAATGTCCTACTTGGGGAGTTTGAAATGCCTCAACTAGTCTTTAGTCAAGAGTTAACAAGCTAGTTGTTAGCTGATGGACTAACCGCTAGCCCCAGATGGTCTGAGTACTGCTGCCACATTCAAACAACTTCAAACTAAAAAATTTCTAAGCCATTTACAAAAAAACCTGTTTTATAAATTATTACATTGTCTATTTAAACTAAATAATCATTTACAGGGAATTCTGAGGTCATTTGCAAGCACAAATAAAAGCAATAGCAGCTAGTTTCAGCAGCAAAGGACTATAACATATTTCTGTCAAAACTGTGAAAAAAATTATTAAATACTCTGTGCAAGATTTTTTTAATTTATTTAATAACCTTTATTTTACCAAGCAAATCCCACTGAGATCACAGATTTCTTTTGCAAGGGAGAACTGGGCCTGAAGGCAACATAACATGCATAATTTTAGTTTGTGGGAGGAAACCGGAGTAGAAAACCCACACAAACACGAGAAGAACATGCAGAAATAATGGAGCTGTTTAAATATGGCAGCAATAACCGTCAGCTCATCAGTTCAGTAAGGGTGAAACCACAACTGAGGTTGTTCAAAAAGCTATTTAAAATTTGCTCATCATCTTTCCACAAAATGAAACTTCAAAACAAAAAAAACTGAACTATTCCTTTATTAGAACTAAACCACAAAAGATACAATATCTCATCAATGCTGCTCTAATATTGTGTTGATGTTAGGATGACACAAGACAAGACTGGCTTAGGTGCCTTCTAGAATATTTAATTAATTCACCAATAACTCTGGATGGGATGGATGGCTGGCTGTAATACGATAATAAGTCTGCAGGAAGCTACAACAACAAAACTGCACTCAACATAACAGATTAGTGTTTACTAACGATTAGTGTGAACTATTAGTGTGCTTCAAGCTAACATCACGTGACTAGCTAGTTAATACTTGTGCAAAAAAGCTATGACCTATACAGGTTCAGAGTAAAACAGCAGCAGAGGGATTTAATCTTTAACACTGGAACTTAAAAACCACTAAACACAAGCTAAAAAGAAAATGGAAATTTTTATACAAAACTAACTTTGTGCTTAAAATCTTTTCTCATCTTATCCCACCAACTCGCTCCATCTGTCTCCATCCATCAGTCTTCAGCTTGTTCTCTTTCCAGTACTTTCTCCAACCTACACTGATGCTTTCCCATCAAGCCTTGCAGATGCGGGTCTCCGTCACAAACTTGTTCTCAAAGTGACGGATGGTGAAGCAGTTGTCGACAGAGCGCTTTTGGATGTTTCCGCCTGAGAAGTAAAGAATCACACAAATAACCACCATAAACTAAAAAATGTCTGAAATTGTTTTAATTTTAGTTGAACTGAAAAAAATTTCATTTTCATTTTATTGTGCGTGAGGTGTTTTTAGGGAGCGTTTGTCTTCTTATTTATCACCAAAACTGGAAATAATGAAGATAACAAAACTAAAGCTAGCAAGCTAACTGGATGTATTTCTTCTAACTTAAAATTAGCAATGTTAACTTTTTTGTTTGTCTGCTTCTTGTGAGTTTGACAGTTTTGTAATTTATCACTAAAACTTAGATAGCTGCTCCTACCTTTGAAAAAAAAATAAATAAAAGTATCCAATTTGAATGACCTATTAAAAATTCTAGCTCTTTAAGAAACTTTAGTTTTACAAAATGTCACAACGAAGCTTTTTTATTTGACATTTCTTTTTCTTATTTTTTTAAGACAAATTAAATGTTAAAATTAAAAACAAATATCTAGCTTGAAGTTCTGGAAAGACCCCTAAATACTGTATATTGGTTTAATGTCTGACTCAGAGTTCAGTGTGTCACAATAACCCTTGTGGTAAACACACAGGCCTGAGATGAGTCTCAGATTATTTTTTTGTTTGAGCTAGGGCTGCAACAACAAATCGATAAAATCGATAAAAATCGATTACTAAAAGCGTTGGCAACGAATTCCATTATCGATTCGTTGTGTTGCGCTATTTATGCGTCCCTCACCATGTCGCGGAGCTGATTACGTCACCCACAGAGCATTGTCAATGCTGGCTGACCTAAATAAAGTTTAGGAAGAATAAAAAAATTACCTGTAAAGATTCGCCCTGTCTGACTCAGAACCACTGGGTCAAGTCCGACAGAACCAACAAGAATGAAGCAAAAAGTAAAGAATTAGAGAAAAATTATAAATGTTAAATTTAAATAAATTCTAATAAATTAATAATAGTTTTACATCTAAAAATCATGTTTTATTCTACTTTCCTAATTCAGCAACCTATTAAATTTCTGTTATGTTTCATGTATGAGAAATACACTTTTTTTTTTCAGTCGGTATTTAATACAACTGGCAAAATAAATTGTTAAAATAGTGATGATGTGCTTCTGTTTTTTAATTCAGGAGATTATTTTAAAAAATCCTTCATGTTATGAATAGACCCTCTTGATTCAAGAGAAAACTCCAGTTTTTAAAGAAAATGGCTGCTTATCAATTCATTGCTGGTCAGTCTATAAGATAAATCAACTTCAGATCAATTAATTAGTCAATAACTTGCATCCCTAATTTATACAGGAATGAAATAAATTTTTATCTACTCATATTCATGTAATCAAGCGTTTTAATGATTTGGCCGATTAATCGAAAAAATAATCGACAGATTAATCGATTATTAAAATAATCGTTAGTTGCAGCCCTAGTTTGAGCTTAGAAGTCATCAGGATTGATTTTACATTCGTCTGCTAAATGTGTAAATAACTTAAAATATGTCTAGTGCATCTATACCTGGAAGGTTTGCACGACGTTCCATCCTGTAGGTTTCTTTTCCGTCACACAGCCGGCGGATGTAGAAACCAAGAGGTTTGACGTCACTAATACGCTCAGTGACGACAAGGTCCTCATGCACCAGATAGCTACGGTACGAATCAGACTGTGATATAAACAAGAAAAGAAAAACAAAAAAGAACTAAATGTGTTGCAACCAGAGGAAGCAAGAATAATTGTGAAAACATTTGTTTTATGTGCAACATTTTGGTGCTCTGTTAGGACACTCTTTGCAGCACCAAGCTTTAGCAACACCAAGCACAGCACAAAACGTTTCAGCAGGTTACTAAAGAGGTTCATTTTCTCAAACTAACTGAACCTTTTATATGGTATGCAATTAAGGAACAAAGAACACATTTTTATGACTAAATGTCAAGACTGCAATGTCCACATTACTTTTTGCTAAAGTGTTTATAGCTGCTCTGCATTAAACCTGTAAATTTGAGTCTTCAAGGACATTAAAGTAAAAAATCTGTAAGTCATTTACACAGTGATTATATTGTGTACCAATAGAATAGATACTAGTACTATTTCAGACACTTGCACGCTCCATTTCCTCATTTCACTGATGCACCATTACAGCCAGCAGCTTGTTGCAACCCTGCACAGGGTCAATTTTTTTTTGTGGTTAAAAGTACATACCATAATGGTATTGTGCTTATCTTTAACAAATATTTATGATAAATGCATTGCAACAATTAGCTGACCCATAAATTCTGACTTTATTATCAGAATTTTGATGGGGGAAAAAGTCTGCATTTTTAGAAAAAAAAAGTCTGAACTCGGCAAGAGCATCATTCAAGAGCAGGTTCTTTGTGATAGTTTGTGGCACTGGTGAGTCCCAGGAGAATCCATTTGATTTATGGATGAGCAGAAGGTGAGTAGATATGCCATTTTTAGATTTTCTAATTGTTTCTCAATCTGAGTGGTAGAATTAGTTTCTTACAGTGTGGTTCAATTGTGCATTTACAGTTGAAAACAGAAGTTTACATACACTATATAAAGACACATTAATTTTTTTCACACTGTCTTGATGTTAAATCAGAAAAAAACATTTCCCATTTTAGGACAATTCGGATTACCTATTTTTTTTCTATTTCCTAAATGCCAAAATAATAAGAATGTTTTTAGGGCAACTTTCATTATTTTCTTCAAAGTCAAAAGTTTAAATACACATCATTAGTATTTGGTAACTAATTAACTCAGATGTTATCAATAAACCTAAGCTTCCAAAGACATATCAATTATCTAAAATTGTTTAAAAGCATAGTAACCTGGTGTATTTAAACTTTTGACTTTGAAGAAAGTAATAAAAATTGCTTAACAAAGTTTAGTTTAAATCAAAGACAAGGAGGACAAAAGTGTTTTAAACTCTAAGCTAAACTGAGGAAACACATGTATGCACAATCTGCACATAGATCCTGCTCCTTCCTGTCTGTTGACCAATAGTAGAGAAGAAGAAGGGCAGTACGCCTTTTTTGATAATGAGGCAGAAATGCACAGAGCGCCCCGCGGAGCTATAAGCAAAAAACCGCCAAATCACGCACCACTTAGTGCATTTTTCGCTCATTTTCGGGAGGAAATTTCAACCTTCATTTGTTTCTCCTGCAAGCTCTGAACATCGGATCCGGGAAAGTGAGATGACTTTGGAAAGCTTTGGCAGGCGATATAGTACTCATTTTACTGCGGAGCCTCTAGCGCCGGTTCTGAGTCGGATCCGGGCAGGACATGGCTCGTTTTAAAGCTCTGGATCTCCGCTACAACCTGGAGTGGTTGCAAGTTCCTGGGACGTTCTCCCACGGAGATATAAGCGATTAAATGTCGTTGGGCGAGCTCTGGTGGGTGAAACGGCTGAATTCCAGCATGGGGCTGCTTGTGCTGATGCAGGGGAATAAAAGGAAGAGACCCAGTGAGGTGAAACCGTGGTGCTACATCCAGCACACGCTCTCTCACCTGGATTTAGCCAGAACCCCCTGGCGGGCGATATTTCTGCAAAAATGCATAAAATTCAGAAACCCACCTGATGGATCACATCCAGGCAACAAAAGGAACAGATCTGATCAGGTGAAACCGGTCCTGGAAGCTCAGCACCAGTTTTATAACAGCCTGCCTGCTGGAGCCACTGGCGGGCGATATGTGTGCAATAATGCATAGAATTCAAAAACCCATCTGGGAGTAATACAGTTGGTTACTAGTGCGGAAAAAAATGGATGAAAAATGAGCAAACAAGGAAACAAAGTTATTATTTTCACCCAGAGAGGGAGGAGGACTATTTTTTTTCTAATTCGAAGTCTATCTGCCTCATATGTAATTCGAGCACTGCCTTGTCCAAAAACGGTAACTTGAAGCGTTATTTCAAGACGATGAACAAATGGTACAAGATGTATTTCCCCTCCTAAAAGTTCTTTACGGACTCAGAAAGTGCTGGAGCTGAAAAACAAGCTTGCAGGACAGCAATCAATTTTCACTCGGCCCTGCACAAGGCTGCCTGCTATGAAAGCCTCATGATCCTGGCTCAACACAAAAAGTCTTTCAGCAATGGAGAAGTTATGAAAGAAGCGTTTACTGAGGCTGCAGAAGCACTTTTTCATGAATTTGAAAATAAAAGTGAGTGATCGTGGCTGCTATAAACACGTGCCGTTGTCCAGACAAACTGTGACACAGCGATGTGAGGGAACGGCTGTGGATGTGAGGACCAGCTAAAAAAAGGACGTCAAACAGTGTTTCTTCAATTTGATGAGTCGACCAACATGGTAGATGTGGCCCAGCTGTGTTTTTATCAGAATGGCCTTTGCAGACATGAGTGCAAAAGAGGAGCTGCTCACCAGGGACACACCAGAGAACAAATTTTTAATGCGTTTATGGAGATTGTTAATAATAGCAACTTGCCCCTCTATAAACTCATTTCCATAACAACTGATGGCACTCCAGCAATGACCGGACACTGCAAGCAGAGTAACTCTTTCCCAGACCTGCTGCTGAACATGAAAATCCCACTAAGGTACAGACATACATTTATTTTTATATAGCCTGCATAAAAAGTTGTGTCCTTGTTACGTCTGTATGTTGTTTTCTTTTTATTACATTTTAGACCAGACTAGTGCGTTATACACTGCCTGGCACCTCTGTGTTATTTCTTTTGCAGTTTGGGTGTGCCCTTGTTTTCTGTAACTAACATGGCTGTGTGTGTGTGTATGTGTGTTGTTTATAGGTGGTGAACCAGGTGGAACTCTTTGAATGGTCTGGAGCCGGAAGTCTGGACCAGTGAGGGACTGAGCTCTTCAGCACCTACAGATGACACCATCCTGCATGCTGCAGACTGAGGTTTGAAATAGTTGTTGGGAGATTTGTGAATCTCCACCATCATGTCACTTTTCGAAATAGTATAAACGAGAGAGTTTTACATTGTGTGCTTTGACTTTGAAAAAAGGGCAGTACTCTTGTGGTAGCCATGTTGACCCTGATAGTATTTTTGTTTTGTTTTTCCTCCCCTGTATGGAGAGAAGAGAGGATAGTTTTTTGAATAAATGGAGACGAGTTCCCGTGCAAAATATTCGACTCTGTGGTTCTTGCACTGGGCAGGTTTCCTGCCCTCATAGCTCGCACGTTACACTGAGTACTAATTGAAGCGACAAAACAAAAACAAAAATATCACAAAACTATCAGGGTGAACATGGCTACCACAAGAGTACCGCCCTTTTTTTCAAAGTCAAAGCACATAATATAAACTCTCTCGCAGGCGGCTATAAAACCCAGTGCTGAGCTTCCAGGACCGGTTTCACCTGATCAGAACTGTTCCTTTTATAGCCTGGAACAGATCCATCAGGTGGGTTTCTGAATTTTATACATTATTGCAGAAATATCACCCGCCAGTGGTTCAGTGGGCAGGCCGTTATAAAACCCTGTGCTGAGCTTCCAGGACCGGTTTCACCTGATCAGATCTGTTCCTTTTATTGCCAAGAAGTGATCCATCAGTTGGGTTTCTGAATTTTATGCATTATTGCAGAAATATTGCCCGGGGGCTTATTAGCAGGCAGGCGGCTATAAAACCCGGTGCTGAGCTTCAAGGACCGGTTTCACCTGACCAATTCTGTTCCTTTTGTTGCCTGGAAGTGATCCATCAGGTGGGTTTCTGAATTTTATGCATTTTTGCAGAAATATCGCTCGCCAGGGGGTTCTGGCTAAATCCAGGCGGGAGAGCGGGTGCTGCATGCATGACCACGGTTCCACCTCACTGGATCTCTTCCTTCTTCTCTTCCTCCGCACCCAGATCTGACGCTCAGAGCCGGCACTAGAGGCTCCAGAGTAAATTGAGTACTATATTGCCCGCCAAAGCACCTTTTTCGGCCGGTCGTTGGTTAATAACTCCGCGGAGGAACGTCCCAGGAACTTGCAACCACTTCCAGTTTGTAGAGGAGGACCGTAACTTTCCAAAGTCATCTCACTTTCCCGGATCCGATGCTCAGAGCCCGCGGAAGAAGCAAACAAAGGTTGAAATTTCATCCCAAAAATACACGTAAAACGCACTAAGTCGTGCGTAATTTGCTTATAGCTCCACGGGGGGATGTCATAGAGACTCCATTCAAGTATCAGCTTATAGGACAGAACCAGAGCTTTAAAACCCGACCAGCCACTCCGGGATCCTAAGCTCCTAGCCCGGGGAGGGGGGCTAAAACCACCCCCGGCGGAGGTCAGACGGTGTATAATTTTGGAGGTTTTTCGCTTATATCTCCGCGGGGGGACGTGGCAGGGATTTCATTCAAATTCATCTTGTAGTGCAGAACCAGAGCTTTCAAACAAGACCAGCCACTCTGGGATCTGATGCTCAGAGCCAGCGCTAGAGGCTCCACAGCAAGGCTGCGCTTCACGGGCACCTGGGAACCAGCTGGCGGGCGACCGGTTGCCCGCGAGTGACTGGTTGGGCACCCCTGTTTTAGAGTGTTTGTTTCATTTTGACACAGTTCATTATCACAGTGGACCAAAATATCACAAAAAAACAAAAGACAAAATCCAAGTAGAAAAAAATACTGATTTATTCACTATAAAATTCACAAATCTATATAACAAACATTTTCTTTTATCAATAACGAGACTCTGTAGTGTAAACTTTAAAAATATATGTAAAAATGTATCAAAAAACCAATATTTTTGATTTCACATAAAATATTGGGAAAATTCCCAGGCGTTTTTTACATTTGCAAAATGGTTCACATTGACTCCACCACTAATTCTGTCCAACATCAAAATTTAATATTTTTGTTTGCAATTATTTTTAGTCATTCTCAATGACTCCACTACAAATTCTATCCAAGATCACATTTTTTTGTTTGTAACTATTTACAAAATCTTTCACGACTCCACTACAAATTCTTTCCAACATCAAAATGTAATATTTTTAGGTTTGCAACTATTTATAAAATCATTCACAATGACTCCACTACAAATTATGTCCAACATCAAAATGTAATTTTTTTTGTTTGCAACTATTTTTATAGTCATTCACAACGACTCCACTACAAATTATGTCCAACATCACAATGGGCCTCATGCAAGAACATGTTCGTATTCTTATCCTAAATTTCTCTTACTTTTGTTCGTACAAAGGGTTCGTACGAACATGTCACGTCAGATTCAACAAACTCTTCTATCTTCAGGAAAAGTGTGTAAATGAGCTGCGTAAATTCCACCTGTTCTATCCAGCTGCTCGTGCACACGAGAGGAGATTAGCATAATTACCACCCCAAAAACACCATATAAGGCTGTTTCCTGCCTCAGATGCAAGGAAGTGTCCATTCATGAAAATGACAGCGAAAACTAAAAAGAAGAACTTTACGAGTTCAGAGATTGAAGTCCGTCTGTCAGAGATCCAGAAAAGAAAATCTGTCATTTGTAGCAGGTCAGCTGTGGAATAAAAAGAGCTGCTAAATGTATAAACAACTGTGTTAAATCGTTTTCATTTATTCAGAAGCCACACCGTCAAGCACCGTACCCCCCCCCCCTCCCCCCCACCGGCGCGGTCTCAAGTGGTCGCAGTTGCGGTTCTGAAATAAGCATTTTAAAATGTTTTCAAAATATGTCTGGCACTTTGGAGAAAATCCAGGACTTGCTGGAGGGATCATGTATCCCCATCTGGTCTGGGAACGTTTCGGAGTCCCCCAGGACGAGCTGGAAGGTGTCGCTGGGGAGAGCGGGGTCTCTGCAGCTGCCCACGCGACCCGATCCCGGATAAGCGGCGGAAAACGGACGAACGAACAATTTATATTGTTAGTCTAAATTATTACATTTAAAATTATAACTCTTATTCAAGCAGAATAGCATATTGTCAAGATAATCATGAAGTGTAATTTATTTTCAACTCAAAATATTTAAAACTAACGAAATATAAAGTTATTATGGAGGAAAACCCGTCTGGATAACAGCAGACTGACTGCTCGTAAAATATACGACAGGTCTGGACCACTCGTGAATTTTGTTCGTATCTGAAAAAATTCTTAGAAAACGAAAACATTGGTGAATGCCACAAATTCTCCTAAATCACTCGTACGCACAACTTAAGAACAAATCTGTGCGTACGAACGGTTCTTGCATGAGGCCCATTGGGTCTAAAACAGTTTGTCGTGTCCAGGTGTTCTCTTCTTTTGATAATTTTCAACATCCTCCTCAGGATTATTCAGGTGAATGTTCCACATGGTGACTCTGAACCTGTCTCTTATCTTCCCTGGAGTTAGAACAGACAAAAAAAAGATTTTGTCTCCTGTCCTGGACATTTGATGTAGACCTCATCTGGACCAGAGCGAGTCCTCCGCAACGCTGTCACCACGTCCTCCTCCTCCGCTTCCTCATTCTCTTCACAGAAAAAAAAACTGACGGGTCATCCACCTGCAGACGTAAATTAGCTTGTATAATCTTACTGTACATGTTCAATGCCAAATAAACAAAGAAAGAAAAAAAGACAAACCTCAACTCCGACGTGTCCGATTCATCTCCGTGCACGCCGCCATCATCATCCTCCTCCAAGCTCATAAAAGTACGCAGAGCTTGTTCGGCCGTCATATAACGACGATCCATGTCGACAGACAGACTAAAACTACTACACACACTGCACACAAACTTATGCACTCTAACACACTTACACAGGCAAACAAAAAACAGTGCTAGCTAAATCCGGAATCCAAATTGTCCACTATGCTCAGTCCTCTTCCTCTCTCCAAAACTTTCTCCTCCCGGGCGGCTTCTGCTCGCTTTCCTCAAGTTTTTTTCTGAGAAACGTTTTTGATTGGCTGCTTTGGAAATGTGGTGCGTTTAATAAAATCTGAAAAATCTGTGTCATTTTGAAATCGGTCACTTTCTGGTCACAAAACGTTCACTGAATGCACAGCGATGCGTAAAAACGTGCACAAAATGATGACGAAAATTATGTACCATAAACCTTGTTTTATTTGGAAGTCAATAACAACAATATCAATTAAAAAAACACGTTTTATATTAAGTTTGAAGTCCGTGCTATCCAACCCAGTTGAAATGAATGCTCAGCATGCTGTCATATTTATAACAGAAGACCTTTCAATGCATCATGTGTACGCCCGCTCCAGAGCGGGTGTCGGCCTCAGAGGGTTAATATAACATTAAATTCATCACGGCCTTTAGAAAGAAATTTTGGGATGGTCACCTCTCAATAAATGTTTTTGAAATTCTAATCGTTCAATTTTTAAAAAAAAATACTTTTACTTTTAATACTTAAATACATTTTATAAAATAAATCTACTTTTACTAACAAGTACAGTAAATGTCAGATACTTCTGTCTTTGAAAGTGCTTGAGTAGCAGAACTGTAATCCAGCTGGTTTTTTTTTTTTAAATCCTGACTCTTAAACCATACTCACCATCAGCTGTGAGAAGAGGTCAATGAGGTCCTGAGGGGGCAGAACCACAGATGTGTTCAGAGGAATCACAAAGCAGGTCCTCAGAGTCAGGTCCAGATATGCCGTCAGCTTCTGCTCACAAACACACGAGATCATCAGCGAGGAATTTCAACACTGACCTAAGAGAAGGCAACGTTCCCTCAGCCTCACCCTGTGGAAGTCATGGAGGATGTACGCAGGGTCTCCAGGTCTGAAGCGAGGAGGGGGGACGCTGATGACGGCCATGCTGTCAGAGATCTCCACCTCCTCCTCCACCTGGGGCAGGTAGTATGGCTGGTTTTCAGCTCCACTGGACATGTCAGTGAACTGCATCGCACCGTGATAAAGCCTCTGGTGGGGAGAGGGAAATCATTCACTGCATGGCTCACTCAAAAACAAAAGCAGACAGAAACAAATATAAAGATACAAAATATAAACAGTTTCTTCCTCTGAAACTACAACAGACTCCGTGTATTTACTGTAAATCAACAGTACGTTTTCTCTGTTGGGTCTAACAATCAGTTGCTAGCTGGAAATTTAGCAAACACACCAGTTTAAGGAACGTCCCACATAGCAGACAGGTGTGGGTCAGATCTGGTGTCAGGCTGGCTTACTGCTGGCATGACAGGTGGTTTGTCAACTGAATGTGGGCCAGCTCTGGCAATGATGGCACTGTTTTTAAGACAGCATGTCACATCTGGCCCAGCTGTGGTTTGGTTTATGTGGTGCTGGTCCCTCATTCTTTGCTGTATCTGGGCCAAGTGTTAGTGCATTGTATGGGCCAGAATAATTTTGTTATCTAGAGTCATAATGCTGCATCTGTCGATGCTAGAGCTACCACAGGGTGTCAGTGTGAATGCTGCATTAGACAGTATGAATGCTCTTTGACTGATTAAAACGTGATGAAACAGGAGTACAGCTGTGATCCTGCTTAACTGGTAGATATAGTTATTCCAAAAGGTCATAAACGCATATTTCAGCCATTCTGAAATGGATAGGTTTTGAATAAATATCTTACTTGTTTTAAATCATTCAATCAATTTGGAATGATAGATTTTCAGTTCAAGACCTGTGAGCTTACAGCTGTGAACCAAGACTAAAATAAAAAGCTGACATCCTAAAACAGCTCCAAACTCAAACATTTCTCAGCCGTTCATAAAAACATTAACACTGCCTTACTTTTTGCTTTATGTTAGTTATTTTATTTTATTTTATTTATTTTTTTGGGATTGCACACACAAAGACTGCTGGGGAGAGGCACCAGCTCCTCACTACCCTGCACGATGAGTGTGTGAAGAAAAATGGATGAATGATGAACTGTGTACTGCTGTACTGTGTGTAACGTTTGCACTTGCAAATAACCTCAGAGCCTAGTGTAAACAAATGTCTAACTGACAATGATGTAAAGGTTTATAAAATCACATTTGCATAAACCGTTGAAGTTGTTTTGAGATGTTAGCAGGTCACTTTGGTCTTGGCTCCACTTGGACTAGCTGAAGCTCATCACTTCTGTCGGACTTAAACTGCATTTCAGTAAATTGAGGGGCTTCAAACGGCAATGGTTTTAGTTCTTCTCAACAGAACAGTGTCAAAAAAGGCCGAATTTTTATTTAATGAGTTCAGACTTTCGAGCTCAAATCATTGGAAAGCAGATTGTTTTCATTTGATGCTTTAATAAAACAGTTTGTCAACATTGTCTTTGCCAGTCTCTCAATTTTCATAGGAATTAGCTTATAATAAGAGATTAACATTTTTGGCCTGAAACATGAGCAAAGCTTAGTTATGGTATATCAGTTAATGTTTTAAGACATAGTAAATGTAAACAGAAGAAGCTGCAAATTGTTAGTGTTTTTCCCTGCGCCCCTCGAAGAACTTGTGTATTTTATACATTCATACAGCACTCTGCTACATCTCCACAAAGTTAATCTGGATTATTCATTTTATAGAGTCTAGATTACATCCATTACAAGCTGTAAATAACTGGGTAATAATTCCATAACAGAAACATTAATGGTGGTATACAGGTTTTCATTAGAGCTTTTAAATGAACCATTATGAAATTTTGGAGATTGGAGTTCTTTTTTTTTTTTAGGATGACAGAGATTGAAGACTAAAAAAAACTCTATTTCTCTGAGGACGTTTAAAGAGCTATCGACAACAGACAGGATATTGATTGATAACTTTTCCACACAACCCTACTTCAAATTGTCCAGAATATCTATTTAAACTTGAATTTGCCTGCTGCTCTATATTTTAGCCACTGCAAAAATGGATTGACAAAATCTCAGTCTACTGAATTCAAAACACCTCCAATCGGTGACGTCTGCACTTTTTCTTAAAGTCACAAGTGTGTGAGTCAGCACTTCACCATTCGAGATCAACCAAAAACAATCCCAGAGAGCTCCTCTTCCACAGCTCAACTCTGCTCAAACAGGCTGCAGAAAGAGGAAGTATTAAATATACGGATGATGATTATGGCTTTTAAATTTTAAATCACGTGCTGGGATTACAGACTCTAGGTCAGTTCTTGTTCTTTTCCCATGACATGACAACAAGAAGAGTAATAAAGGTCATTATATTGCTCTCAGTGCTGACTCAGCTGTAATAAGGGGAATCTGTATTGATAGAAAAAGTACACAGGATTCCATTTCTCACAATCCATTTCATTTACTGTTTTTAGCCTTGATTTTCCTAAAGGTGAAAGAAAAAACCTGATAGATCATTAGACCATGTTTTCACCTACCTACCTATAACTTAAAAATCAACTAATGCAACTTACTTTTTCTCAACTAGCTAAATGTGTAAAAGCTTATGATGATGTACTGTATGCACAGGGTGAATCAGAAGTCACAGGACACTCATTTATTTCGGAAACAAATGGGGAAAACTTCATATTTGAATACCCCAGCAAGTATTCAGTGAGGGGGCCCATCTTTTAGGCCATGTCCACAATAGGGCTGCCATCTCGCAAGTCGCCATATTGGATCAAGGTCAAGTTTTAAAGAAAGGATGCCCTCATCCATAAGTTGCTGGGGCATTCAGATGTCGTTTTCCCTTATGTTTCTGAAATAAATGGATGTCCCAGACTCAATCTTTAGGGTGAATAAAGGTTTGTTGCGAGTTATTTATCAAACCTTACCTGATTAATATTATTCTATCCTGTTAAAAAGCTTCTAAACACCTATCAAAGAACAACTGCTGAACCTCAAAAATGTTAAAGAAATTGTACCTATTTTTTGTGACAACTTTTCACATCCTTCTGTGGAAATTCAGGACGGTCATTAGCTATTTTGACTTAAATACACAGTAACTTTCCTGTGTTTCAACCTAAACACATGATCTTGGTATCATTTGAAAGTTCTTTTAAAGTTTGTCCAAATAAAATAATGTATTGTTCTTTCGGCTGTTCCGTCTTTGTAGGTTGCCGCAGCAAGTCTTCTTCCTCCATCTTACTCTGTCCTTTGGGTCCAACTACCCCCATGTCCTCTCAAACTGCATCCATATGTCTCCTCTTTGTCTTTTTTGCTGGCAGCTGCGTCTCTAATCAAGGGCATAACTTTAGGTCTACCATTGGGGGGGGGGGGGCTACACTCTAAAACATTGCATGTCATTTTCAGCAGTTATGCTTAAACATACATTTATGACATCATAAAGTTTTACATCAGGTCAAAGTTACCTAAAGACAAGCGAGTTGCATCTTTGTGCTCAATCAGTTAATTTTTATTGTTTTAGAGCAAATTATGTAATTTTATTGGGGTGGGGGGGGACGGGGTATATTCACTGGATCATATTATTGTGGGGGTCATAACCCACCTAACTCCCATGCAAAGTAACCACCACCCTCTGGATGTCCAAACCATCCCAGTCTGGCCTCTCCTGTACCTGTATGTTCCTGTATCATCTCATTTCTAAACTAACCCATCCATTGCACTCCCAGAGAGAACCTCAACATTTTCTATTCTTTAGATCAGTGTTTCCCAAAGTGGGGTCCTGAAACATCAAGGTGGGGTCCTGAAAAGATTTTTTGAATTAGTTACATTTTTGCCTTAGTTGTTACAAAGGAGTGATGTTAGTGTATTTAAAATGGATAGATGTAGTATAAAAATATTGTTACCATGACCATGTTTTGTTGACCTGATACAAATGTTTATCATCCAAAATTAGCTGGGGGCACAGGTCTCTGCTACTGTTATTTTGTGGGTCAAAAGCTGAAAAGTTTCAGAACCACTGCACTTTGGTTCCCAAAGTTGGGCTTGGGACCCAATTATGGGTCATGAAGCACCTTGGATAATCTCCAGAAATCAATTTAAAGGGTAATAAAATAATTGCTGATGTAATATTTTCCCTATAATTATTACAAAAACACAAAATAAGTAAAAATAAGTATTTATATTTGTGTACAAGCAGTTTAGATTGTAAAAAAATGCCTGTGTTTTTAGGGTTATTAATGACGTTCGTGTACTCAGACCAGTAATATTTGGGGTCACAAGTTTTTGCCATGAATATTTTGTGGGTCAGAAGATAAAATGTTTGGGAACCACTGCTTTAGATGAACTCACATTTGTTTTGGGTTCAAGTGTTTTACTCCAAATGCCCTGCGTGTTACCCTCAGCAGGATGGGGCCGGCACAGTGAAACTTGTGCTCCCCAGTTGCTGGTTTTTAAACAAAATAATCTGCTTTAACGTCTTATACACACTTATACATTTTGATTTCTACAAGTGTCCAGATCCCTGTTTTCTGTTGCTGATTTGAGTCACATTTAAAAATGGCTCATTTTACATACTATGTATAAGAAACAGGCGTTAATAATAATAATAATAATAATAATAATAATAATAATAATAATAATAATAATAATAATAATAACAATGTTATACGCAGCTGACCTTCGGGGTGAAATATCGGTAGAGACATGCTCCCCCCACGATGAGCCCACTCAGGATGAAGGCAATGCCGAGCAGGGTGAGCAGACAGCGACCTGTGGAGCTCTCAGAGCCCAGAGGAGCAGAGGCCACTTCAGGATCCTGGATGGGGAGACACACACAAACGCACGCACGCGCACACACACAAATATAATACTGACAGAGCAATGATAAAATTGCACAATGCATGCATGATCTATATAAAAATCTAATTCTTTGCAGCTTTCATTTTATTTTAAGCCCCTCTTTGTTCTCTGCAGAACAGCTGTTCAGAAGATGGGCGGTCCCGTCACGTGCAGTTTGACTGCAAGCGTTTCACACCGCCACACATTAAAAAAAAAAAAAAAAACACCAGTATGTAAGATGACAGCAAACTATATCGTGATTCTGCACATATTTTCCCCGGTGCACTGTGTGCAGGCCTTGATGCGGTTCGGACCCCCACATCTCTCTCTAGTAGCCCGGGTTAGCTCACCTTCACCGCAGCTGGCACCTCTTTGCCCAGCGCCTTCTGCGCCAGAGCCGAGTTAAAAGCTATCTTCACCATGGTGCCGGCCCGGAGACGTCAGAGAGGTTTTCTGAAGCCCACGGAAGCGGAGACTAGTCGAAGAAGGACGGCTGCAAATTTAGCGTCGATTCTCTCCGCAGCTCAGCCGTGTGACGCACTTTGCAACCTCGGGTTTTATCTGCCGCTTCCGGTGCCTGAGGGGATTACAGCAACAAACACTCGAAAAGGACAATTGTGCATTTAAAACTTTGCCTACTTAAAATATACATAACTAGATATTTGACCTAATTTAAACGATTAGTAAACCAAAACTAGTAAAACAAACCAGATATCGTTTCTAGTTGTTTCTCTTCAGTTTTTGATTTTAGCTGTTTTGGCGCCATCTGGTGGCTGCACATTGAAACAACAACGTAATCCCCAAAATGACATCCTATTCATAAACTGCCCATTATTGCACAGTGAGTGAGTGAGTGAGTGAGTGAGTGAGTGAGTGAGTGAGTGAGTGAGTGAGTGAGTGAGTGAGTGAGTGAGTGAG
>NW_013953735.1:31238-34194 GCF_001266775.1 Austrofundulus limnaeus
ATCAATAACTTGCATCCTTAAGGAGTTAACTTAATTTATATCTACTCATATTCATGTAATTAAGCGTTTTAATGATTTGGCCGATTAATCGATTAATCAAAAATTAATCAACAGATTAATCGATTATTAAAATAATTGTTAGTTGCAGCCCTAAACAACACATATCTAATTTTCTGTTCAGTTATAATGAGCTGAATGTTTCTGCTTTTCAACAGAAGCCATGTTGGATGTTCATGTTAACACGGGGTGAACAAAGATTTACAGACACACAGACAGGAAACAGACAGACAGGAGGAGGATGATGCTCTGCTAACCCCTCACCTACATCATCTCCTCCCAGCACGGCTCTCTGCAGGCCCACATCCCTGCGCTCTGCCCAGCTGTCACCTCCGGCATCGCTCCACCGAGCAGACACACGTAGGCGCGGAGCCGACCCACCCCCCCCTCTTCCTCCGGCACATTTGAGCCGGCGAGCGGCGGCACGAGCAGGCGGTGAGGGAGCCGCTGCTGCAGAAGCTCGGACCGGACGGTCTCAACCGACAGAGTAAGTCGTGTATATTTATTATTTTGTATGTCTCAAGCAACTTGGAGGTAATTTTCTGGTCGGAGGACAGCCTGTAGTTGGAATCTGTTTTCTTTTCCGTGGTGAATCTGGGGGGAGGGAAGTAGTTTTTGCTGCCGGGCGGAGATCAGTGAGGTGGTTACAGGGCGATAAACGCACCATTTTCGATGGTTATTTTCCTGAAAATGCATAATTAAACTAAACAAACACGGAGCAGCTGTATTCATTCATACTTTTGTGGATTTAGATGAGTCCCTGATGTTAATTTCAGTCTCAGTCGTCGTGTGCACCGATCCGAAGCCCACAGAGGATTTACACTTATTGCAATAACGTGACTGCACGAAATGGCCTTATTTAAAACCCTGTTTTTGTATAAATTATTAAGGTTGTTTACACTCGATGCCGTTTCTCTTATTTATGTTGTGTAAACCATCTTAAACATTATTGAAAAATTTCGGCGTGCTTAAACGTGACTTCAGTCTTTTTAAATTAGGTTATTTTCAGCTGTTTTCCCCGRTTCAGCTCCGAGCCTCTCGGCGAAGCTCGTGTCAGAACACGTTGTTGAACCGGGGGTGTGTGCCAGAGAAACCACGGCTCAGCCAATCAGCGCTCACGTTCCGCCCACACGGCCTCGCTTGTTTACTACCAATGTCGAACGCTGATTGGCGGAGAGCTGGGGGCCAGCGCTGAGCGCTGATTGGCGGAGAGCTGGGGGCCAACGCTGAGCGCTGATTGGCGGAGAGCTGGGGGCCAACGCTGAGCGCTGATTGGTGGAGAGCTGCGGGGGAAACCAGGCTTTGTGCTGCATTTGGGTGCGTGGAAAAGAACTGGACAAAACATGTGCTGCCAAGGAGTAAACAATGTACTGTATACAAATGATTAATGAGAACAGTTTTACWACATATTAAACTGCTTTATTGTTTTTTTTATTAACAATTTATTTCAAACATGGAAAACAAAATAAAACAATGATAAAAAATGATAATAATGAAATTAACATATTTGAAAAGGAATGGGAAGAAGTAAAAAAAAAACTTATTTAAGCCCACCCTTCTCCATGGCTTATTAAATAATAATAATAATAATAATTAATTCTTCTTTTTTCTTATTCAAAATCACAATTTCATGAAGATTTAAACAACAATCTGTTTACCTACTAAATTATATAGTACAGAAAATATTTATAAAGATAAACAAATATTTATATGCAGCACATACGCATTCATATTGTTGAAAAAACATAATTTTTGGGTACCTTCAAACTGTTAATGTAATGATTTGAAACAATAAATCATGAGCTGTCTTGTGCAGCACAGTCTCACTTTGCGTCCTTCAAGGTTATTTTTCGTTGATTATTCCTACTTGGACTGAATGCAGCAGTGTTGCCCTGGTTTCAGGCCAAACCTCAGATTCTGCTTGTGGAACGTGTTATCAGTCACATGCTTCAGTGGTGAAAACAACCAAACCTCATCAAGATCTGGTTCATTCATTAACTAAATCTACTCAAGTTTGTGTTCATTTAATTCCTTCAATCATTTTCAAACCACCAGAGTTGTTGTTTCTCTTAGTTGATTTTGATTGTGGTGGCCCTTTTGAATTGAATTGACTTTAAAAGTTACACAGAGACATGGGCAAAATTGTTATTGTCTGCCTTTTCCTTTTCTCTAATAACTGCAACCACCTGTACATAATATTCAGCTCATATAAACAGTGAGTTTAAAAAAACAAACACTGGACTTCCTGAAAAGCAATCAGTTGCTTTTATTTGTTGAAATGTGTTCCAGGTGTCTCCTCTGCAGCGGCGTGAGACGCTGTGCTCAGTCCCCTCACTGTGTGCAACAGCACCACGGCAGCTATGGGACCAGAGGACAGGACTGGGACAGGGTCGGGCGGGACCGTGTCCTGCCGGCTGGGACAACAGGACCATGTGTCTGCAGCGACTCACGGCAGCAGCGAGGTTGATGTGCAGCCGATTCTGGTGAGAACACAAAACTTCCACTGAGTTTAGACTGAGAGGATAAAAACATGTTGTTTCTGTCAGTCCGTTTTCTTCCACTTATCCGGGGTCGGGTCTCGGGGGCCGCAGCCTAAGCAGAGAGACCCAGACTTCCCTCTACCCAGCCACTTGGGCCAGCTCATCCGTTGGAATCCCAAGGCGTTCCCAGACCAGCCGAGAAACATAGTCCCTCCAGCGTGTCCTGGGTCTTCCTCTGGGCCTCCTCACCAGGGAGGCGTCCAGGAGGCATCCAAACCAGATGAACCACCTCAACTGGCTCCTCTCGACGTGGAGGAGCAGCGGCTCTACTCTGAGTCCCTCCCAGATGACTGAGCTTCTCACCCTATCTCTAAGGGCAGCCACCCTGTGAAGGAAACTCATTTTGGCCTCCTGTATCC
>NW_013953735.1:34204-35613 GCF_001266775.1 Austrofundulus limnaeus
TGCAGTGATTCTCGAAGTCGGCGTGATGTCATTCAGGCACGTGATTTCAACCACCATTTTTTGGTTTAAGAGAAAGTTGAGGCTGACGATGGACAGCGGTGTTTTTTTCCACGAGATTACCTTGTTTCCTGCTCCCTTCAGCTGCAGTTTTCCCCCATTAAAAAAATGGTGGTTGAAATCACGTGCCTGAATGACATCACGCCGACTTCGAGAATCACTGCAGACGCAGCACCAGTCCGCCTGTTGATCTCCCGTTTCATTCTTCCCTCCTTCGTGAACAAGACCCTGAGATACTTAAACTCCTCCACTTGGGGCAGGACCTCCTCCCCTACCCGGAGGCGGCACGCTACCTTTTTCCGTCTCAAGAAAGACCATGGTCTCGGATTTGGAGGCACTGATCCTCATCCCGGCCGCTTCACACTCGGCTGTGAACCGCTCCAGTGAGAGCTGGAGATCAGGATCTGATGAGGCCAATAGGACCACATCATCCACACAAAGCAGAGACGTGATCCTAAGGTCACCAAAAAGGATCCCCTCAACACCTTGGCTGCTCCTAGAAATTCTGTCCATAAAAGTTATGAACAGAATTGGTGACGAAGGGCAACCTTGGCGAAGTCCAACTCTCACCGTAAACGAGTCAGACTTACTGCCGGTAATACAGGGACCTAGCAGCCCGTATCAATGGGCCTGGTACCCCATACTCCCRGAGTACCCCCTACAAGGGTCCCCGAGGGACACAGTCGAACGCCTTCTCCAAATCCACAAAACACATGTAGACTGATTGGTTGAGTTTGTGTGAATAATTATTAATATTTAATGTTTTACTTGTTGATAAGTTCTTTTAAAAAATCTTCCTTTTGGAGAAATAAGAGCTGAATTTTGACTGTTTGCAAATAACCAAATGCAAATAGTTGCAGCAGCAGTCTGTGGAGGTTTAGGCTTTAAATTACTGTAAGTACTGACTGTGTTCCCTCCATACACACAGAGGGGCCACCACCGGAGCAAGATGTCTGCCTGGCCTGACCTGTCTGCTCCTCTGCAGCATGCTGAGGCTGCGGCACACCTCAGCAACGTGCCGACCTCCAGAGAGGCTCTGTGCAGGTGAGGGATGCTGTGCTGCTCGCTGTTACTGTGATCTCTGTTTGAATAAGCACTAAAGATGTTTCTTCATGTCGATCCCAGCTTCAGGAGCCCAGAATCTGTGGAGATGGACGAGATCATGGCTGCCATGGTTCTAACCAGTTTGTCCTGTAGTCCCGTGGTCCAGAGCACTCCACACATGGATCCTGGTCCAGATCTGACCCGCTGCAGTTGTTTCAAATGTAACATGTGGATGTTTATAGATCTGACAGCAACATTAAGACCAGATTTTCCACATTAAGACCAGATTTTCCAACCTATATATATAT
>NW_013953735.1:35678-49317 GCF_001266775.1 Austrofundulus limnaeus
TTCCTGGTCTCTGTTCAGTCAGGAAGAGTCCACCTCTAAATACTGTTTTATTTCTCTGCTGTAACTTGTAATTTGATGAATTTTGGTTCAGTTTGTAAATTACTAAAAGTCTGAATAATACAAATTTGTAAATCATGAGRAAATTAAAGTTATAGTTTTGAAGCAGCCACGACACGAAGGACAACTCACTGAGCTCAGTTTGCAGGTTTGCATGTTTGGATTCTCCCATTCAGTCAGTCTGAAGACTGTTTTAACTCCTGTCTGAGAACCTCCTTTTGACACATTGTTCTCTGACTGGTCTGATGCAACAGTGTGGTCTTTAAAACCAAAACAAGCTGCTGAGCAGGAATTACACCGAGGCTTCAGAATGTGTTCAGACTCACTCACTCACCTCTTGCATATTTGTTTTGTTGCTCGACTGTTCCTCAAATTTTTATTTTTCTTGATTTTGTAGATTTCTTTAAAAAAAAACAACAACTAATATATTACATTTCTATATGTATTCTGAGCTTGGGCCCGAGTTGAAGCCACTCTGGCAGCTGTTACGACCTAGTGCTGGCCAGTTTGACCAAAAATTTATATTGCATTATTTTAAAATTATCTGTATGCGCAACAAAGCAGTTCACTGGCTCTGGTGATGTAACATGGTGGTGGATCTGTCTTGAAAAAAGGACAAGTCATGTGTTTGGGTCCACTGAAGGACACCTGCTGTCCTCTGTGAGACGGACAGCAAAGTGTCAGATTCAGAAGAGTAATTATTAACGAGAGGAACAAAAAGAAAGATTAATGCAGACTTCAGAGCTGAACTTACCTTTGAGGAGAAAAACTAAACCCTGTCTCTGACTCCAGCTGGGTCGWCCTCATCAGTGGACATGGAGAGTGGAGCAGGGGAGCTGTCTGACAGCGGCAGCAGTGGGTACTGGAGCTGGGACCATGGCAGCGTTAGCCCCGCCCCCTCGCCATCTGTCACAGAGGTGGACAGCAGCCCTGATGAAGGCCTGCACCTGGAGCTGGATCAGGGGGAGGAGCTTAGTGCCAAAAAGCCAAAGGTACACATCTGCCTCCAGAACCAATGAAATTACAAACCAGAAATAGGCTGCTGATGCAGTGAATCACTCTTAWTACTGTTCTTGTCATGAGTTTAGTCTATGTTCAGTTTAATAAAGTAGAAACAGAATGGAATTAAAGCTGTTTTGGTCAAACCTCGTCCAGTGGTTCATGAGATATTTTGCTAATAAACAGACTGAGTTGACTCAAATAGCAAACAACAAACTTTTAAAAACAGGTAAAACACAATCAGTCAGTGTTCATAGTAGAAGTTTAGCTCGATGTTTTGATAAATGGCTGAGTTATAATAGTTTTTGTGTTTTTTTAAAATTGCTTTGCTGTGGTGGCCATCTTGAAGCATCTTCAAAGTTAAAAAGGGTCAAAGGAAGTTGGATGATTGAATGTGGAATTTAGATTTTTTTTTTAGTTTTTTATGTTTGACAGTGTGTTTTGATATATACATACAATTTTTGAGATGTTTACATTCAAGATTTTACAATGTGAAATTTCTACATGAAAACATTGTCATTTTGTCTTCTTTCACCCAGTGTGTCACTCTCTGGACTTCTCTCTCAGATCTACTCAGGATACACACACATCCAAGCTTCCACACACTTATATTTTAGCTCAATTTTCTCTTTAAACTGAAACTGAAGGCTCTATTCAACTTGTCATATCTCCTACAAAAACCACAGGAAACACATGGGAAATCACATGTGACCTTCAGGCACTTCTGCTGCTCAGAGGTCAAGAGTATTATAGTTTTCGCACAAAGCTCTTTCACAAATCAGCTCTGTGAAACGGCCGCTCTGTGGGCTGAGCAGAATTAAGAGGAGTGGAGCAGAACGTATTTGGGGTAAAAGTGAAGCGCAACACAAAAAATGTGTGACAGAAGTCTCCCTCATGTCGTTTACAAAACATGACGAATTAACTCACTTTAGCAATTCTGTAATCATCAATATTCCTTTTRTACGAAATCTTTTGGTTTAATCCTGCGAGCAGTCATCAGTTCATCACAATCAAGGCGTGGCACCACAACATCCAAATGTTGCTTTTTGGTTCATGCGTCATTTCATTTTGTAGTTTTGAGTTATCTAGTTGTATTTTCCCTCCTCGCTGTTGCTCTGACCCGGTGTTGTGTTCTTCCTCTCACAGAGCTCTGTGCGAAGTGTGTACAAGTGTTTGTGGCCCAGCTGTGGCAAAGTGCTCACTTCTTCAGTGGGAATAAAACGACACATCCGTGTGACGCACCTGGGGTGAGCTGACGTCTTAAATGTTTTAACGGTCAGGCCACTTCATACTCAGGGTTAATAACGGAGGAGCTGTCGAACTCAAACATCACCTTCTGATTCAAGCTGTGAAAAGAAAACGTTGAGGAAGGAAATCACTTTTGCTTCATTGAAGCTATTTATAGGGTTGTTTTTTTTTTCCACACCAACCTCATGACTTAGAAAGAAGGAAGAAATACAAATAACAATTGACAAATCATGAAAAATCTGTCTGAGCATAAAATAAAAAACGGACCCCTTACCGGTCCCTAAACTYGATTTTAAGCAAAACAAATACCAAACATATAAAAAGATCACAATATTTTTTTTTGWAAACTAAACATTTAGCACAGCTGCAGCCATTCTTCCCATCAGCCCGAGTTTGTATAATCCTTGTGTTGAGCTGTCGTCTCGAATTGAATCAACTTAAGTTAATCATCAGTTGTAGAGCTACAGGCAGTGTTTACTTTCTGAACGTTTAAAGAAATCCATCCAGAGGTTCATGAAAGATAAATCACWTCATCACTTTTTTGTCTTCATTAACCAGGGAACAAACCTGAGCTGACACGTTTTATTTTATTTTATTATCGCCATTTTAGTTAAAGAAATCCAGATTTCAGTTTGCAGCACAAGAAATATAATCTTGTAGCTGCAGGAYTCCCCTGTTGTCTCAGTTAGATCATGCAGTTTTGATGTAACAAGCTAAAAATAAGTTATTTAATAATGTTTCAGTTGGTAAACCTCATCCGTTCATCTCTAAAGTGATGATTTACTTTAGTCTGGTTTTAGAAGTTTGTTCTGTTCTTCCAGTCTGAGCAGCTGAATAGCAGACAATTTAGCCCCTTAAAATCCCTTCTCTGACGCAAAACAGCATTAAAAAAACAGGAGGGGGATAAAATTTTCAGGTTGTGGAGGAGCTCTGACTTGATGAGAAGAAGTGAGGCTTTGTACAGTGGGGTGAGAAAGTTTGGGCAGCCTTGTTAATTTTCCTGATTTACCTTTTATAGATCATTGATTGTTTGGATAAAAAATCAGTAAAATGTATTATATAGGGCAGAGGTTCTCAAACTGGGGTCTCAGGACCCCCAGGGGTCCGTGAGCCATGCCTTGGGGGTCCTCAAAAATTTTCAATAAATTGTTAATTTTTTTAAATGCATATAAGGAATAATGCACTTGTAAAAAAACATACTAAACCAAACAAAAAATATCACCATGACATTAAGGGGTTAAAATAACAGTAAATTATTTAGCATTAACAGCATGGGGTTTATGAGGGGATCCCTGGAAATTTTTCACCCATGTAAGGGGTCCCCTGACCCAAAACGTTTGAGAACCACTGATATAGGGGACAAACAGTGAAATYTGAAGTGAAATGAAATTTAAATGATTTACAGAAGGTGTGCAATAATTGGTTAAACAAAATTAGGCAGGTGCATAAATTTGGGCACTGTTGTCATTTTATTGATTTCAAAACCTTTAAAACTAATTATTGGAACTCAAATTTGGTTTGGTAAGTTCAGTGACCCTTGACCTCCATACACAGGTGACTCCATTTATGAGAAAGAGTATTTAAGCGGGGCAATTGTAGGTTTTTCTCCTCTTTGTGTCTTCACTGAAGAGTGGCAGCATGGGAGTCTGAAAACAACTTTCAAATGAGCTGAAAACAAAGATTGTTCACCGTCATGGTTTAGGGGAAGGATACAGAAAGCTATCTCAGAGATTTCTGCTTTCAGTCTCCACTGTGAGAAACACTGTGAGAAAATGGAGGACCACAGGCACAGTTCAAGTCAAGGATTGAAGTGGCAGACCAAGGAAAATGTCCAATAAACAGAAGTGAAGGATGTTGAGAASAGTCAGAGTCAACCCACAGACCAGCACCAAAGACCTACAACATCATCTTGCTGCTAATGGAGTCACTGTGCATCGTTCAAATATTCAGCACACTTTACACAAGGAGATGCTGTATGKGAGAGTGATGCAGAGGAAGCCTTTTCTCCGCCCACATCACAAACAGAGCTGGTTGAGGTATGCTAAAGCACATTTGGACAAGCCAGCTTCATTTTGGAATAAGGTGCTGTGGACTGATGAAACTAAAATAGACTTTTTTGGGCAGAACATGGAGGAAAAAGAACACAGCACTCCATGAAAAACACCTGCTTCCTACAGTAAAATGTGGGGGTGGTTCCATCCTGCTGTGGGGCTGTGTGACCAGTACAGGGACTGGGAATCTTGTTAAAGTTGAGGGACGCATGGATTCCAACCAATATCAGCAGATTCTGGAGACCAATGTCCAGGAATCAGTGACAAAGCTGAAGCTGCTGAAGCYGGGGCTGCATCTTCCAACAGACAACCACCCTAAACACTGCTCAGAATCTACTAAGACCTTCATGCAGAGGAACAAGTAGAACGTTCTGGAATGGCCATCTCAGTCCCCAGACCTGAATATTATTGAAAATCTGTGGTGTCACTTAAAGAGAGCTGTCCATGCTCAGAAACCATCAAACCTGAATGAACTAGAGATGTTTTGTAAAGAAGAGTGGTCTAAAATACCTTCAGCCACAATCCAGACTCTCATTAGAAGCTCTATAGGAAGCGTTTAGAGTTATTTCTGCGAAAGGAGGATCTACTAAATATTGAGTAAATGTGTTTTTATTTTTTTTGTGCCCAAATTTATGCACCTGTCCAATTTTGTTCAACCAATTATTGCAGATTTTCTGTAAATCATATAAACTTCATTTCACTTCTCAAATATCACTGTGTTTGTCCGCTATATGATATATTTTACTGTTGTTTTTTTTTATCCAAACAGTCAATGATTTATAAAGGTAAATCAGGAAAATTAACAAGGCTSCCCAAACTTTCGCACCCCACTGTATCTGGGCCACGCAGAGTGCAGCTTTCACTCCAAATACACAAGTCACTMTTTTTCTTTCTTTCTTTGTGTTCCTACCAAACATCCAGCGGTGGGTCGGGTCAGTCCCAGAGGGAGGAGGACTTCTACTACACCAAGATCTGCTGTGAGACCCTCGAGTCCAGCACGGCTCCGGTTCTGGCTCCTGTTCCGGCTCCTGTGCCGGCTCCCACTCCTCTCCAACACACTCTGGCTCAGACCTCTTCCACTCATCTCAGCTGGGCCTCCTGTGGTTCCCCTTCTGGATCAGAGCTCCAGATCCCAGCTCACAGGCCCAGGTCCAACTCCAGCTCTGGACCAGGCCTGAGCAGGCCCAGTCCGCTGAGCCAGTCAGCTCCCAGCAGCTTCTGGCAGATCCACTCTGAGCATCTTTATCAGGTGGGTCAGCAGAACCAGCATCATATGTAGTCATATTTTTTATGTTAATAATATTAAAGGGATAGTTCGCATCATTTTAAATGGGGTTTTGTGCAAAGGTAGCAGTCAATATCTTACCTGTACTAGAGAACACTTTGAACATCCTCAGTTTGGAGAAATATTTAAAATCTGACTGGCTTGATGATCTAGTGTCTAGCACGATCCAAGACAGAAGTGGATTGTTAAAATGGTTCAATCTCCTAAATTTTGTAGCATTTYATTTTAACAATATTTTATCATCTTTGCGTCGCATTGTTAGTTAAAGACAAAAATCTATGATATTAATGAGGACTTATCCCAGCAGCAGGTAGYTGTAACATTTCCTGTCCAGCCTGTGCTTCTTTGAGTTAGGATATCATATTTCTGCAAAAAATGTGATACAGTTGGCTGAGTTGTATCCATTTTTGTGTTTGCTTAGTTTGATAAGCTGTGGTGAATCATTTTATAAACTCTGTTTTATCACTTGTTACTTATAATCTCTCCGTCTAGAAATAAGGTTTGTATGAATACTTTGAACTTTAAAGATATAAATTCCATATATTTTTTATTATGCGCACAAACTGCCAATAACGAACGCACACCGCACGACACAAATGCTCTGAGACAATCATGATTTGGGATGGCTCCAGGTTGGCACCTCTGCAGAGCCTGCAATTCGCCATGCGTTTTTCAGAAGCCATGGCCAAGAGGAAGGCTGTCTTTAATGACAGCCATTTGAGGTCCACCGCCATTAGAGGTTCGAAMGGGGGTGACCTGAGGGCCTCAAGCACCAACAAAAGGTCCCAAGCCGGTGCCACGGGCTGGCTTGGTGGATGCAGGCACSTAGCACCTTTTTAAAAWTKRAAWWWKKYCYTKKKSCMKSCCMMYKRAMMRMCMWTYMRSCCCMMMWKSCMRSMARRAAWWRSMRSCMWWWTTWAWTTYMMSGKKGKYSGRRRMCGTCCCCGATTCAGTARTCCTTGCAGGAAGGTCAGCATGTCAGAAACTGAACACTGTACCGGGTCCTGCCCTTTGTTGTGACACCACCTTTCGAAGATTGCCCGTTAGCATAGACAGTGCGGGTGGACGGTGCCCATGCATTAGCCATTGTTTGTCCTACTTCTCCAGCATACATTGAGAAAGTGATGAAATCTGGCCCCCCAGCTGGGAAAGTAGATCCTCCCTGGAGGGGAGCGCATCGGCAAGCTGAAGCAAAGCCTGTACAGCAGAGGAAACCAAATCCTCTCTGGCCAAAAGGGGGCCACCAAGAGAACCTTGTGGCCCTCCTGAAGAACCCTCAGAAGAGTTGGAAAAACTAGACTGACTGGGGGAACGGCATAAAGAAGGGTCTGGGGCCAGTTGTGCACCAGCGCGTCACACCCCAAAGAGCTGGCTTTGTCTGCTAGGGAGAACCAAAGGGGGCAGTGAACTGTTTCCTTGTAGGCAAAGGAGTCCATCTCTGCCCTGCCGAAGACTCTCCAGATGTGGTCCACCACCTCTTGKTGAAGCTTCCATTCTCCCGGCAGTGGCCTCTGACGGGACAGAAAATCTGCAGTCATGTTCTGTGATCCCGGGATATAGGCTGCCCTGATGCTGGAGAAGTCTGGAGCTGCCCAGSTCAGCAGTTGCTGGGTTAAACAATAGTTTCCTTGACCTGGTCCCCCGTTGGTGATTTACATGAAAGACAACTGAGGTGTTGTCTGACCTCACCAGTACATGCTTGCCTTGCAGGCCCAGCAGAAAGCTCTGAAGGGCTAGAAATACAGCTTGCAACTCCAGGACATTGATATGTTCTCTGCCCTGTTGCTGGGACCACACCCCTTGCATTGTCTGGCCCTGCCAGGTCGCACCCCACCCTGTGGAGGATGCATCTGTATACACTACCTCCAGTCGACACGGGAGGCAGCCCAGTGGAACCCCCGTTATAAATGACCTGTTTCTTCACTAGACAGGGACTGAAGACACTGTGGTGTGRTTTGAAGTCTCCTGAGTCTGTGTGTTTGCCTGGTGGGTTCCAGGCTTAGACTGTTTAGCCATCTCTAAAGGGGGTGCAACGATAGCAGCCCTAGGGGCACCACACTGGATGCAGCCGTGAGCATGCCTAACAGATGAAGATACAGCACAAAAGGTGGTTCTTTGCCATGWCTGAATGTTTGAAGCATGTCCAGAGTGCTGTCGACATGCTGGAGTAACAGGCATGCAGTCATTTTGATGGAACTCAAGGTAATGTCTAGGAATTTTGTTTCCTGTGCAGGAACCAAACTGCTCTTTTCATGTTCACCTGTAGACCCAGGTGCTCTACATGCTCCAGCACCATCTGAGTGTCTCTGGTAGCCTGGCTGCAAGTGGCTGCACAAATGAGCCAATTATCCAGGTACGGAAAATTCCTTATCCCCTGAGCCTGCAGGCTGCTGTGACGCTGGGTGAACACCCTGGGGCACAGCAGATGGCAAAACCCTGAACTGAAAATGCTTTCCTTGGAAAGTAAAACAAAGAAACCGCCAATGGGACTGAGCAATTGGAAGATGAAAATAAGCATCCGTGAGGTCAATGGATGTGAACCAGTTGCCCAGATAAATTGCCTGCAACACCTCCCTGGTGGTTAGCAAKTGAAAAGGTATGACCTYCAGGTATTTATAGAGGCCCTTGAGATCCAATACTGGAGATAGACCCCCGGTTTTCTTTGGGATAAGAAAATACTTTGAATAAAAGCCCCCTGGATCCTGCAGAGGTTTCACAGGCACYATAACTCCCTTGGCCAGCAAGGTGCAGATTTCTTGATTTCAGTGCCTGCGACTTTGCCAGGCCGCAAATGGTAGTCATTCTGGCCCAGACAGGGATTGGGGGCCGGTGTCGGAACTGGACGGTAGCCCCGGGACAGGGTGTAAAGCACCCACGAATCTGGGGTGTGGGCAGCCCAGCTGCTGAGCTGTTCCGGGGTAAAATATCTGATTGCCGGCCTTAAAGCTTCACGTGAGGCCCCTCTGGCCTCTTGAAAGCCTGGGGGACAGCGGCCTAGCTGAGCTGCCCGAAAGGAGCAGGAAGTCTGGGCCTCAGTCTGGTCTCCCTGGTTCTGGTCCGGTCTGCGGGCTGGTCTTGGGCCCGGGCTCCGGCGCTCCATAAAAGATGTAGTAGGGRGCGCAGACCTCCACGACGGATCAGTCGTTGCCCATGAGCTAACAGTTTGGCGTTCCCATTTGTGAAGCCTTGCCAGTTTCTACCTCGTTCCAGAGGCTTGGGCCGTGYGTTCCAGGGCGTCCGTTGCTGCAGAACCAAACAATTCCCCTGGCACCACAGGAAGKGTCCTTAGGGTCCTCCTGCAGGGCTCAGTAAGTGGTGACTGCGCTAGCCAGATCTGGTGCCTAGCATGGACCAATGTGGAGAGCGTGTGTCCAAGCTCTCTAGTCATAAAGCCAAATGCCTGCCCTGCAGAGATGCATCGACCAGGTCTTGGGTTGAGTGGTCAACTGTGACTGCCTCCTGGGAGGAGGAMAAAGCTAACATTAAATGGGAAAGAGAGTTCCCAATACGACCCATGCAAGCTCCAGAGTCATACGCCTAACSCCTTACAGAGCAGGTCGTCTGTAATACGGCATTGTGGTCTCGGGCACTGCGCATTAGGTCTCAAGACCTCATCTGGTGGGACAATAAGGGAGGCAATGCCTCATTCCACAGCCGGCATCTGCCCCAGCCCGAACTTAGGTGCCTCCTGCATGGCAGCCAGAGCTCTGCCATCTGATGTTGGCCGTGACAGCGCCTTTGTGTCCGTCCAGCAGACATGTAACTCTCGTGTATATACTCTTTGAAGGAGGGACTACGAAAGTAATGTCAGAGTTACAGCACCAAAAAAAGGCGCTAGAAGCAGTGGGACGCACCTGTGGGACATCTAGCTGTAGCCGAGAGCTGTCCTAATGTCGCTATCACTAACTCCCCTGAGTCCCCTTGGGAGGCGTTGGACTCTGAACCAGATGCTCTGGACTTCGACTCAGGAGGGTCTTCCCAGATTTGGGTACCTGAAACCGCCACCAATATGATATCCTAATCACGGACCACTCCCTCCGACTCAGAAAGTGGAACCATACTACCACCCTCAGCATGGAAAGACTGAAGGAGGGCCTTCATTTGGGCCAACTCAGACTTATGTTGAACCATCTCCATGGACAACCTTTCTGTATTGGTTCATCTGGCTCACTTCGCTGGGACCACGGCAGCCATAACAGCCAACAGCTTCAGGCATGTCGCCTGGCCCAGTGAGAATGGGCTCTGCTGCACTGCATCCCAGTCAGCTGAGCACTCTAGCCTGACTGCCCGCAGCATAACACCACAGTTAGGACATGCGTTATCTGTCAGYGCCTACCTCAGATGCTCTACACCGAGGCAAGAAGGACTCGTCGAGCCTGTTGTCAAGCTGGAGCGAAGCCAGACATGTCGCACAACATAAATTTTCCAGKATCATCCTACTACAATAACTGTGACCAAAAAAACAACAGAAAAAGTCACTCGAGCAGAAAACGCTACCGGTGAGTCAAATTAAGCCACAATAGTAATGAAATCAACTACTTTCGTTAAAAAGAAAGCAAGCAAACTTACCAGTCGTAGATTCAAATGACAACTGCTACCTGTTAGGAGAAGCTTGTGCAGCCCCTGGAGGTCAGACTCACCCACAGCTCCAGCTGTAATGGTCATGAGGCTTCTGGCAACAAGCACTAAAGAAGTGGTAACCACAAAAGCTGTTAGCTTTAGCACAACCACCTGTACTCCGTATACTTGCGCGCAAGAAGAACAAAAGGGATTCAGCACMGCCTCTTGCGGTCAGTAGGGATGAAATTGAACAGACAGTTGAATTATTTAAATTGGAAAATTCCACCGGTCTGAATTAAATGAATTTGCAGGCCAGATATGGCCCGCAGACCGCCTGTTAATTGTCGCTGTTTTTAAGGATATGATGGCTTGTTTGCAAAACTAGCCCAACTAATTTATTTCACTTTTCACCTATAGTGCTGTAAATACTGGAAGAAAACAAAACTTACTAGAGTTTAAATACTGTGGTAGACGACAATGTTTCMACAATTTAGGTGGTTTAAAGCAAATGGAGGGAGAGAGCACCAGACTTGTTAGCTTGAATTATTTATTTTCAGTGAAAGTCCTGAACCGACTGAAACACAAGTGAATGATTTTCTTTTACAGAGTCACTGCTTTAGAACATTAACTTCATTTTACTGGCTCGTCTTGTTCCATGTTGGTTGTTCAGAGGTCCTTCTTCCCCAGTCTCTCTCTCACTCACACACAGGCTTGTTTTTATATCCCCGTGGGGACCATGGATTGACTTCCATTTATTTTTTGTTAATTTTATTGCCTAACCCTGACCATTTACCCTAAAATTAACCTCACCGGTACATACCTGACCCTAAAACTAATCTAAACTCAATTTGCACCTTGGTCCTAAACCGAACACCCCACCCGAAATTAGCATCCGTGGGGACCAATGCCCAGTCCCCACGAAGCTGCCATTTTCTGGAAAATGGTCCCCGCAATGTAGCAAAAATGTGTCCACTTACACACACACAGCCTCTCTAATGAGCCAATGAGCTCCAGACTTGTTTATGCATCACAAAGCAGCGCATTTCACTGGTGACCTGCGTTTACCCTGAGCCGCCGAGCCCGTAAATGGATGCTTTGTGACTGAGTGAGAGAGCAACCTGTCGGCTCCCTCAAAGAGCCGAGGCGTTCAGCAGCCTGCAGAAACCAGAGAAACACACAGCCTCAGTTTGCACGGACATGCACACATTAAACCTCCATCTTTCTACAAACAAGGAAATTCCTCTTGGATTTTCTCATGAGGACAAGTTTTGCGGATTGAGCTGTGGTTCAAGGTGTGCGTGCGTGCGTGCGTGTGTTTACACTCACAGGAGCATGTTTTCTCCACGCACACTTTCACTGCCAGGACCAAAGYTGTGACCACTTCACCGTGTTTTTCTTTTAAAGGCTTTCCTTGTCTTTCATTTTACCGTCTGACCTTGCAGCGAGGCGGGACGTTGGAATCGAGCAGGCCTCGATTGTTCAGAGAGCTGATTGTTGCTGAGTGAAGAAGAGAAATGGGGCAGAGGGAATGGGTGCAACCACACAGGAAATGATCATTAAAAGTGTGACATTTTACTTATTTGTTACTGCAGGCGGTTGGAATAACAAGTCTGAGAAGGGTTGTTTTTTAGCACTTGGGCTGACGTGGAGGAGATGAAATCAATGTTTGGAATTTGAATATTGAGATTTGGCTGCTGAAAGTTGGCTTGCATGACCACGAAACAGACATCAACTAGCTGTGATATATTGAGTAGAAAATGAAATAGTTTTTTTTCCCTCTAGTATATTTTTAGTCCAGTTGATTACTATGCCAATGGATCACTGTATTGTATATATGTATATTGCACTTCAGATGTTTTCAGGCTGACAGAACCTTTTAATAAGTTTTAAAATAAAAGGGCTTTTTTTGTGTGTGTCCACATTGCATGATGTTAGTTGTTAGTTGTAGTTCCTAAAGCTACAGTTTCATTCAGTTTATTTACGGAGCACAAATTGCAAAAGTCGTAGTGCAAAGTATCAGGAACTCCAAATCATGCAACTATTACAGAGGTTAAAAGGAGAAGCTTCTTTGATACTTTTAAGGTTCTGGTGTAGTGATGAATCATGTCTCCTCTTTCCTTTCCTTTTTTCCAGGCCTGTGGCCCAGTCCAGGTTTCTGTGGCCACCAGAACCCCCTGCAGTCAGGGTTGGACCCCCTCCACCTCCATGCCAGGCCATAGCAACTCTCAGGTGTGTCTTTATGTTGAAGATTTTCAGTCTATCAGAGAGTGATAACCCAAGGTGGTTTAAACAAAGTCAACCAAATTCTTCTGTATCTGAAGACCTTTCACTTTCAAAATTTTAGGGTGTAGTGAGCTGATCTAGTTTTTGATAGCTGTTCTGACATGTAAATCACTTTGCTCCCTCAGGTATTTTGTTAGCCTGTTCTGCAAAGGAAATGTTTTGGTGACACCCAGTGGCGGCTGGTGGATTTTTCTCCAGGGGGGCTACAACTCCTGTATTTATTAAACAAATCCAAATAATAAAACAGTCATGTAGTTTTTATTTTTAGTACACAATTTTTGCTCTTCTGTAACTGAGAAGCAATTTTTTCATGACTCTGGTTAAAGTCAGGGATGTTTTAWCCAGATTCTTCTCTATAGAGCATGGTCAGTGCAGTGAGATGTGATGTTGTACCTGAGGAAAGTCTGGATTCTCTTCAGTGTTGAAGCTCCTCTCAGATTCAGCTGTGGTCAGAGGAGATGTGATGAGAAYMWYYWKCAGAGTCACAGTCTCTGAAGGTGTCCTGCAGATTGTGCTCCATGAAGAGCAGCTGGTACAGAGCCACCACTGCATTTCCTGAACTAGATCAGACTTCTTGGTCCTGTTCAGCATTGGGTGAGCCTCTATGGTGGTGAACTGGAGACCTGCAGGAACCTGTCTGCCTGCAGCAGTGTAGCACTGATCAGATACTTGTGAATGTCTCAAGATGGTCACAAACCTAAACAAATAAATGCTCAAATTTAATTCAATATGAAGATGGCTACAAATGAGCGTACTAATATTCAATATATWGAAAACAATTGAAGTTATGAATACATGTGTTAATTTATTAACAACAAATTGTTGCACCTCTAAGGTAAAACATTATATTATATATTACATTACATTATACCTATTTTAAGCTGTGTTCACAATTATAAAACTATATAACCAGTAGGGGTGCAACAATACATGTACCCGTATCGAACCGTATCGAACAGTGCTGTATCGAACAATACAGATTTTAAAAATTTATTTTTATCAACATGCCTTCTGAAGATGCTCTGTGTTGAAGGATCAGTGGATCTGTGTTCGACTACTCCACCTAGGCTGCATTTTTTAGTGCAAGTCCACTGAGAAACTTGCTGTTTCAGCAACAATAAATTAAAAAACCTGTACTTTTGAGGTTAAACAAATG
>NW_013953735.1:49327-54055 GCF_001266775.1 Austrofundulus limnaeus
AGTCAAAGCACACAATAAACTCTCTCGCAGGCAGCTATAAAACACGGTGCTGAGCTTCCAGGACCAGTTTCACCTGATCAGATCTGTTCCTTTTATTGCCTGGAACAGATCAATCAGGTGGGTTTCTGAATTGTATGCATTATTGCAGAAATATCACCCACCAGTGGTTCAGGGGGCAGGCTGTAATAAAACCCGGTGCTGAGCTTCCAGGACCAGTTTCACCTGACCAAATCTGTTCCTTTTATTGCCCTGGAACGTTTCTGTCGGGTTTCTGAATTTTATGCATTATTGCAGAAATATCATCCACCAGTGGTTCAGGGGGCAGGCTGGTATAAAACCCGGTGCTGAGCTTCCAGGACTGGTTTCACCTGACCAGATCTGTTCCTTTTATTGCCTGGAACAGATCCATCAGGTGGGTTTCTGAATTTTTTGCAATTTTGCAGAAATATCGCCCGCCAGGGGTTTCTGGCTAAATCCAGGGGGGACAGAGGGTGCTGGTTGGCCGCGGTTCCACCTCACTGGATCGCTTCTTTTTATTCCCCTGCATCAGCACCAGCAGCCCCGTGCTGGAAATCAGCCGTTTCACCTGCCGGAGCTCGCCCGACGACATTTGATCGCTTGTATCTCCGCGGGGGAACATCCCAGGAACTTGGAACCACATCCAGGTTGTGACGGAGATTCGTAACATTAAAATGAGCTCTCATGCCCGGATCAGACGCTCAGAGCCGGTGCTAGAGGCTCCAGAGTAAATTGAGTACTATATTGCCCGCCAAAGCGCCTTTTTCGGCCTGTCGTTGGTTAATAGCTCCGCAGGGGAATGTTCCAGGAACTTGCAACCACCTCCAGTTTGTAGAGGAGGATCGTAGCTTTCCTGAATCCGATGCTCAGAGCTCGCGGGAGAACCAAACGAAGGTTGAAATTTCCTCCCAAAAATGCGCATAAAATGCACTAAGTCATGCGTAATTTGCTTATAGCTACGCGGGGCAACATCACAGAGACTCCATTCAAGTATCAGCTTGTAGGGCAGAACCAGAGCTTTAAAACCCAACCAGCCACTCCGGGATCCGATGCTCTTAGCCCTGGGAGGGCAGCTAAAACCACTCTGGCGGAAGGTATGACTGTGCGTATTTTGGAGGTTTTTTTGYTTATTGCTCTGCGGGGGGAACATCGCAGGGACTTCATTCAACTTTCACCTTGTAGGGCAGAACCAGAGCTTTCAAACAAGACCAGCCACTCCGGGATGCGACGCTCAAAGTCGGCGCTAGAGGCTCCGCAGCAAGGTTGCGCTGCGCGGGAACCTGGGAATCAAGCGACTGGTTGAGCACCCCTGCCTTAGAATGTAGGACACCACCTAGTGGATGAAAAAAATATTGCGGCTGTGGCGGAGTGGTTAGGGAAGTTGTCCTGGAACCGGTCCAGCCATCTCAGTTGTTGTGTCCTTGGGCAAGACACCACCTGCCTTGCCTACTTATGGTGGTCCGGTGGCGCTGGTGCATGGCAGCCTTGCTCCTGTCATTGTGCCCCAGGACAGCTGTGGCTACAGTGTAGCTGATGGTGATCAGTGAGAGAATGGGTGAACGACTGTAGTGTAAAGCACTTTGGGGTCTGGAAGGACTTAAAAGCACTATATAAGTTCAGTACCATTTACCATTGCAATACAGTTTTGAACAGCTATGCTTAATGGCTGACTGACAATACAGTGAACAAGTGGACAATTAAAAATTTGTTTCAAAAGCAATTTTTTCAGTTTGAATTGAAAATATTCAGTTGAGAAATGAAACGTTACAAAAACAAAAAAGTCCATTTGCCTTTCTTTGAAATTACTAAGATGGGAGATAACTGTAGGTACGTTTTTTTTGTCTAGTGTAGAAAGGACCCATTAAAAGCAGAGTTACTCAAATAAAATACCATTTAAGTATTATTTGACCATATCTGATCAAAACAAACACCTGAAAACACAGAAAGCAATGGACTCATACAGAAAGAAAAAAAAACTTTATTTAAAACACTATAACATTAAAGCTCTTCAACCATGTCTGTTACACATGTGCAAAAACACACTTCTTACACTTGTATTTTTATTTGTTTATTGACTTTTTTTTTTTTTTTGTACTGTTGTGTTTGCCTCCTCAGATGGTAAAACCTCGGTGCCGGTCCGTCAGTGTTGGGGAACAGTGGCTCCAACAGAACCGACTGCAGCCAATGACTGCTTCACCTTCCCGCACTCACTGCTCCTTCAGGTATTAAAGCCCCGCTCACCTTCACTGATGCTATATATCAAATATATAATATAAAACTAACATCAGWTTTAAAATGACTAATTACACAAAGTATTTTATTTAAATTTTTTTGTAGGAAGGGCCGTGGAGAGGCCAAAAAGTGTCGTAAGGTGTACGGCGTGGAGCACAAAGATCAGTGGTGCACGGCCTGCCGCTGGAAAAAGGCCTGCCAGCGTTTTCCCGACTAAACTCAGCTGTGAGATGGAGAGAGAGGAAGTGTGGACGGACGAATGAGTGTGAACAGACTTTTATCAATCAGATAATAAGCGTAAGAATCGGGGCTCGAGAGCCATCAAGAAAAACTACTTGTTTTACATGTTTTATGTTTTTTTTACTATTCTGTTCTTTGTTTTTATCCTAAAAGGAATGCAAATAAAAGTTTGTGTATCTTTGCATCTTGATCCTGAAAACTGAAGTCTTCGATGGTGCTGTTGACTGATTTTGACCATGTGATGTACTTAAGCCCCTCCTCCTTTTTGTACCCTAATGTCATAAATCTGCTCCTGTAGCTCCACTGTGTTATTAGACTGCTACTCAGCTGTTTTTGTTCTTCCACTCTCCTCTTCCAGTGGTCTCACAGTGGTGATGATGTACATTATATTGTGTGATATCAGCTACATACAAGTATTTTATACCTTTTCTGTTTTTTTTATTTGTCTTGTTTAGYCCGTGTATTGGGCAGATGGAGTTGTTTTTAAAATGTTTTTTGGCACTTTCTTGGACTGGTAACACACACACATGAATAAGCTACATTTGGTTTGACTCAGCCAAGTTCCTTCCATGATGCTGATTTCCTTCCCGCCCACGTGCCGGCACACAACCAGTGTTAAATATCCGTGACCGTTTGGAATCATGGCGGCGGGACTAGCATTAATCTCGAATCTCACTGGGCCGCGACTGTTCTCAGGAGTTTTTGGACTTCTTTCATGTTCCTGGAATTTTTACCACGTTTCATAAAAACAGCAATAAATTTACCTTTCTTGGACCTGCCTCAGTTTAGTTTCCATAAATCAGGAGCGAGGAATGTAAGACMACTTTGGGAGTCGACCTATGAAAACAAGCTGATAAAAAATTGTGATCAAACTGAGGCACAAAAATGTCCATTTCGTTTCCAAAAGTGTTGCAATTGTCACTTATGTGTGTTCACAAATGTAAGTATCAATTCACACTTGATTCCAATTAAAAWTATGCTTTTTTCACAGCTATTCGCCATTGGTCCCAGTGAGATACACGCTTTAGTGGAACGTTTTTGTATTAGAGGAAATATATTGTCAAACACAATAAATAATAAAGCACTGAGAATTTAAACTTGTTTTGACATTTTTTTTCTGCATGACAGTCCACGAGAGGAATAGCAAACTCTTTTATTTCATCGTTTTTGTTTTTACATTTTATTTTTATCCTTTTTTATTTTTGTCTGAGGACTCGATGGTAACATGTCAAATGTCGGAAATAAACACTGTTTTGCACAAAAAGCTACTTCCTATGTTGACAAAAAAAAACACAGAAGCACTTAGACACTCGGTAATCACCCACACGCTCATTAGCATAAATAATTGTATGTTTTAATCAGACACCAGTAAACACTTCAACACAACAAYAGTCGGCCTGTTTGTGATGCCAAAGAACAACTCATTAACGTTTTCTTTTTATCAAGCAGAAATCTGAGTTAAAGCAACAATCCCCACAACAGACATGCACAAATTATCTGCCCCCACCACACACACACACACACACACACATTATGTCCTATTTTCACAGGGACTTTGCATTGACTTCCATTGTTTTTTTTTCATTAATTTCTATAGCTTAACCCTGACCTAAACCACCAAGGGAACAAATGCTAGAACAAACAAACACACACACACACACACACACACACACACACACGCTGCCTTGAAATAGCTCATTAGGGTGAACTCTATCCTGAAGTCTGGGGAAGACAAGTTAAAGTTAATTTACATAATTTTAATGTGTGGCAATATAAAACCAATCTAATCTCTTTATTGACTGAAATATCTTTTTTCCCCATTATAATAGTTTGGTTTGGATTTTTAATTCTACTTCTGAACAGTGCTAATGGAAATGTTAGAGAAATGTGAAAAAAAAACCACTTCTTGATATTTCTACCATTCAGAAGTGGGTTTTAGTGTACAACTTATTCAAACATGATGTCTAAAGCTCATTGAATGACGTCGGTTTGGAAAAACAAGACAGTGATGAATCAAATAACACTGGCACAAGCTTTAATAAATGTTCTGAAAAATAAGAGTTGTTTTAAGGCTGCAGAAATTGGCTTTGCTCAAATAATATTAAAGGGTCAGTGGCTGGTTTTGAGTGGACTCACCTTATTTTAAAAATAACTTTAAAAGAATATTTTTAATTTTTAAAATGGCCAGATTATTCTTTTAATGTGGCATTATTCTCTTTGCGTTGCTGACCTCTGACC
>NW_013953735.1:54065-61016 GCF_001266775.1 Austrofundulus limnaeus
GTGTGATACCTGGCCATCATTTGGGACTGAACCAGCTGATATTAATTTGCACTGACAAGGGGCAGGCTTGCTTTCTCAATACTTTTTCCCTGTGCCATTCCACATTATTACAAATAACTTCATTTCTGGACATTTATGGTTTTATTTCTTTGTATGTATGGATCACTTGGGTTGTTACCGACATCTGGTGAAAATTTCATGTCATTAGCACCTCTAGTAATATATTTACTGAGAAAAATGGTGACGTGTTCAAAACTTATTTTACCCGCTGTATAAATCCTAAGACAAGGAAACCTCACAAATTTAAAACTTAACCAAATTACATGACAACAAGGCCCTGATAATATTGCTCACCCTGTCACACATGTTGTCCTCAGTGCCTGACACAAACAGCACACGCACGCACTCAGGCAGCATCCTGAGGTCTTCACTTCGCTGGCGGTGAGCGTGCATCTGTCCGGGTGGGTGCAGAGGGAAGGAGAGGCAGATGACCCCCTGAACTCCATCCTCTGATTCATCGCTCAAACGCCTGGCCAGGGCTGCAGCAGCTCGACATCCCATCGACCTCCCTGAGGATTGTCACAACACTTTAAATATTTACTGTCCTTATTGTCCAAAACCAGAGTTATGAGTTGCTTACCTCCAAAAAAAGCGTGCTTTATTGTAAACTTCTGTAATGTTTTCAAGTAGTCCTAGAAGGAAAATAAGTGCTGAATCTATTATTATTATTTTAGACACATGCGCGCTAGTTGTGAGTACAAACCCTTACCCAAACAGCAGAGTAGGCTTTTATTCTGTAACTCAGGTTTAAAGCCTTGCATGTAAAACGAAGGCAGAGGAAACCCTGTGAAGCCAGGGCGCGTGCGAGACTAACCAGATGCCTGAAGTTCATGTCTCCTCCTGCTCCATGTGTGAGTATTACAGCTGTGTGAACATCTGTTCTCACTGAGGTTGGGAAACACAAGACAGCGTCCAGATCCTTCTTCCCAAAAGGCAGCTTTACAGTTTCCTGAAAGGGAGCGAGTTTCTAATCCATTAATTTTCGTTTTTATTGTCAATTTCACATCTTTCAAAAACACCACACAGCTGACATTTGTGATAAGGGTCAGGTTTTGTTTTAAATTCAGAAGTATTTACCTCGTCAAACTTATCCATTGCAACTTTTTCCTGTCTTAAATCCAAAAACAAACCGGACAATCATGCCCCCTATCGTTCAGGCGGTGTTATTACAAATAAACGTGCCTGCTGTTTGTTATGATGGACAATGAGAGGATGCTTCTTCCTGTCTGGGTCATTGTTTATGAAATAAACTAAAACAAATGGCTAGGTTTTTTAAATTTGTAAAAGCCAAATTGRAATTGTGTAAAAGTCGTAAATGTGCATGGATAGTCCGTTTTAGTTAAAGAATATCTCTTAAATCAGCATGTGCTTGGGTGCATGGAACAGTGTGTGGGCGATTTGGAATAAAGCATGACATAAGAAAAAAAAACTTTATTTAAAAACAGGAAATCTTAATATAATCACAGCATCATTTCACAACTTGTAAAAAAATATTTGGTGATAATGAAGATCTGAAGTGGTCAAAGTTCATCTTTCACCTGAAAAAACAAACAAATAAAAAAAACAATTAAAATGAAATAAAATGTTACATTTTATACACAGTTAATGACAGCAACACAAACTCAAATTTGTTTCTTGGAATATTTTACGCTTTGTTGTGCAGTAGCAGATTATGTCCAGCAGAGGGAGTCAGAGACTGTACAGTGTTTGTTAGTGTAAAAGCAGTGTCACAGCAGTTGAAAATGATGTTTTGTTTTATTGCCATTGAAAATAACAAATCTGGGTTCAGGTTTACTTTCTGCAACTTCCCATTCAGCTAATAATTAGTTTGTTTTATCAGCTTCTTTTCATCATACAAAGGTCAGAAATGATATTATCAAATCCTATAAAATAAAAAAATAATAATAAAACATTAGAAGTCATAAATGTTTAAGTGTAGCTAATTACATTACTGATGCAGGAATTCCAGTTTATAGCCTAAAGCTTGCATGCACTTTAAATTGTCACCTTCGTGTCAAAATAAAAGCGGTTTTGACAAACACCAAAAAAAAAACTGCCATCTCTTACCGTGTTCCTCTGACAGGAACATGGGAATAGTTCATCAGTGGGTTGCTCCACAGGCTCCATGCCCTTCCGAACCTTAGGCTCTGTGATCTGGAGTTTGGCATACTCCTATATTGAACGACAGTTTTCTATTCAGGGCTGTGACTTAAACACAGTGACTGTTTTAGTTTATTCTTCCTGAATGTGTAGGACTGATACCTTAAAGAGTTTGTAGTAGTAACAAAATATACTGTCTCCCATAAGCTGACTGCGGGTGAACTGCTGACCGGCGAGTGCGATTTTCTTTGCCTGCAAGAGTCGAAGCGGAGAATTTACTTCATCTTTACAAAAACATGATTATTTGTATGTCTAGTGTCTCCAGGATCGTCTACCACATCCTCACCTCTTCATCGTGCTCACGAGCCCATTGGATTTTTTCTAGCAGGTCTCCCAGGTCTGCTTGTATTGGGATGTAATGCTCCCACGGCCGCAGCTCGTGGTAAAAATGCTCGTAGTAGCCAGAATCCTGCTTCAAGACGACGCTGTCTCCAGCCAACAGGTAAGGCAAACGATACGCTGCTACAGTGCCGTCAATGTTGATTTGGTACTTGTACTGGATTTGGACAAAAAATAAAAATAAACATATTAGCTAAACTTACTGTCTGTTGAATGTTTTACTTTCTATCAAAGAAAACATTTTATCCAAGCTTCCTGCACTCTTTACTGGGAAATAGAAGCTGGAAATGCTGGTTTTATTGTAAAGTAGAATAATGCTGAATGATGAATGACTTTGCTGAAATTTGCTGAATAAGCTAAAACTAAGTTGTTAAAAGCCAAAAGAAGAAAATATTTAGCTTAAAGCCAATTATAATATAGTAGCAAAATGATAGCTAAAGGAGCAAAAGGCTAACTTAAAGGTTAAAACTGTATTTCTAAGTGACTGAAAGAATCTTAATGTATTTCTTTGGGGAAAATGTTCACAAATAAAGTTGAATCTTTTGAAAAGTACTTAAAGGGATCCCTGATTAGTTGTAACATTAGACTTTATTTGATAAACATATATTTTAACTGTAAAATAAAGACTGTAAAAATACTGTGGGCTGTTTAGTAAATTTTTAAAAATATATTTTAACACGGACGGGGCCATTTTATTTACACACAAAGCATTCTGGGTAAATGATGACGTGGATAGGTCCTCGGTGCGAGGCTGCTAGCGAGCTATATCCACCCTGAAGGTTAATCTTGGACAATATCTGACGATTGACTCTTTTAAATGAAACCAGAGAGCGTTGACAGAGAGGAGAAGGTAGAAATGACTCAGCCTGGAACTGAAAATATGGATGGAGGACAACAGAGCTGCTTCATGGAAGAAGAACCTCAGCTTAGCCTGTTAGCCTTTGTGCTAGCACTGACGCTATATTGCCTTATATGTATTAGCTCGGTGCTAGCACGACAAACAAGCTAAACAGAGGTCCTCCATTCATATTTTCAGTTGCAGACTGAGTCATTTTTGCATTGCCCTCTCTGTCATGTGGATGGAGGACCTCAGTGACGACAAGAGAATCTGTAGCCCTGAGCTAATACATACTGTATATACAGTGATAGTGTCGGGGCTAATGCTAAAGCTAACAGGCTAAGCTGAGGTTCTTCTTCCATGAAGCAGCTCTGTTGTCCTCCATCCATATTTTCAGTTACAGACTGAGTCATTTCTACCTTCTCCTCTCTGTCAACACTCTCTGGTTTCATTTAAAAGAGTCGATCATCAGATATTGTTCAAGATTAACCTTCAGGGTGGATATAGCTCGCTAGCAGCCTTGCACTGATGACCTATCCACGTCATTTACCCAGAATGCTTTGCGGGTAAATAAAATGGCTCCGTCCATGTTAAAATATATTTTTAAAAAATTACAAAACTAAACAGCCTACAGTATTTTTACAGTCTTTATTTTACAGTTAAAATATATGTTTATTAAATAAAGTCTAATGTTACAACTAATCAGGGATCCCTTTAAAAWATACCATAGCACCCGTCTCCTGAATGAGTTGGAACATTTCGCTCAGACATTTACAGCCACCCAGCCTTGTAGTAATTTACAATATAACCCATCATTTTTATAAAAACAATGTAAAGCTATCCCCACCGCAGCAACGTCACCTTAAAGAAGTCAAAGAAAGAGACGTGTTTGACCAGCGGCCCGTAGAGGCTCTCGTCATGTTTGAAGAAGAAGAAGTTGGTAAAAGCAGCATCGATCACGTCAGGACGGGCCCTCGAGAGCTTGACCAGCTCCAAACGCTCGTGACGACTGTCCCGGCCCCTCCAGAAGGCCGTGGTGTTCTTCTCCGACCACGGCGGCCCTGTGTTGGCCTGAACAGACATCATGTCCAGACTTACTCTGTTTATTGRATGGAAACAAGAATTTATGTTCAGTGGTCGTTTATCTGGAAAAAAAAATACATAATATACTTAAAAATGTCCAATTTTAACAAGCAAATTACTTAATTTAAATCCTTGTACCATTTTTACTTTTCAMCAATTGACATTTTAAGTGATCTTTTTCCTTTTTTTTTACTGGAGGAAACTTTTGTAAAKCCAAGTGAGAATTTCCCACACTTGGTTTCTTTGAACAGAAAAGATCTGATTAGATCTCCAGAGCAGGCTTTTGTGACGAAATCAAAACCCCAGGAAATGCATCCTAAGCTCCGGTTAGTGCTGATCTCATCCTTCATTTCCTTTCAGTGAGATGTGTGGATATTTAMGCCGCCGCGAGACATACAATTAGACATGTCACTTTTCATTTCTGCATGCTATCAGCTTTAAATAAGAAGAGATTATATCGGCAGTTCAGACACACACAAACCAAGTTATATTTCTGCTCACGTCCCTCAGTAARGATCAGAAAAACAAAGAACAGAGCAGAGATAAAACATCAAACAGGAATACTTGATGCTTGATTATTCTGTTAACCATATATTTTTAGAAACAATTCCGGTAAAAGATATTTCAAAGTAAATTGAAGAGGGGTTTGTATCTCAAGCTCCTCGGTGTGTACGGGTCAGCTGGCAGGTCAGAGGTTTAGTATCACTCAACCTACTGGAGGCATAATAAGAAGAATGGTTTTGGGTAAACATGTCTTTGTTCTAATGTAGCAGTTCTCAGCTGTTCTTGCCAGAAGACAAAAGTGAGAGAAAACGTTCCTTTCGAGTTCACAGAAACTCCCTCAGGGGCAACAAAAGGTTATTTTTGAGCATCTTTGTTTTTAATCCAGCTTCTTGAAAAGTGCACCTCAAGTTCACTTGCATAAATTGCTGGTTGCAGAAGATAATCACTTTGTGGGAGTTTGAAGAATCCTGACTGGTTTAATTGAAACGTGACYCACGCTGAACCTCACCTCCCCATGGTCTCGAGGACCGACTCGGTCAGGTCGTAGGTGGGCATGACGATGTCTCTGGTGTTGTTTGAGCCYCACCAAGAAAAGATCGGATGGAGCTTCTCTGTGGGTTTTCTCTTCTCCAGCGGCCAGTCGCCCAAATTTACGAAGAACTCGACGTCAGGGAGCTTCACCTGCAAACACAAACCCGCAGAGGTCCGACAGAAAAATAAAAACACAAATTAGGCCCATTACAACAGTGCGTATGCAGATTGACATTGCTAAATATAAAAACTAARTATCATACCTTCCTCGTTAGAGACAGAAGGATGGCATCCATGAAGATCCTGAAACCGACGTGCTCTCCAAATGTTTTCACATAGACCTAAAGAGAATGAAAAGTACAACATATCTGTAGCTTTACAGCATCACAGTGTAACTTTATGTGAGGAAAGAAGGAAGGATTCGTGATGACTCAGCTGTGAAACCAGCAGACTGGTCCCAGTTAACTTGGTCACAAAAAAAAACATTACTGGTTGGATTTATTTCATTCTTTATTTCAGCAACGCACTGAGCAAAAAGCTCAAATCTCTAAAATTATGCCATGATAGAAAATATAAAGAACTACATTTTGAGAGACAAACTCAGCCATTAGTTTAAAGATTTTTAAAACTTAAAAACAAAAGATTAATGTGACCTGAAGAGACAATTTCAGCCTTTTAGATCACATGTCAAATCTAAGGCCTGTGGGCCAAATGTGGAACGGGGGTGACTCCTGTCTGGCCCGCCCTCGCAAAAAAAAATTCAAAAATGAATAGTTTTTACTTAATATGAAATTTGATTCTTATATCAATGACAAACTTTCAATTTATGACTAAAAGCAACAACATAAACTAATTTAAAAGGTGAAAGAAAATAATTCTTGTCCTGCACCTGAGCTGTTGGCTTTAAGTAACTGAGCAATTTAGTTGGATAGCACAGTATTAATGTCTCAAAATAAGCTGCTTTAAATCCAGCATTGACCATAAACTACAACTCCCATAATGCATGCTGATTATCCATGGGAATTCCCTGTCAGAAAGAGGGAAAGTTCGGAATTCAAGATGGCAGCTACTCAACACAACTCAACAGTGAGGAAAACTCTCCTACTTCTACTTTTAATAGTATTTCTGTATTTATTTCAGATTTAGTCAGTCGTACACTTAGTACTTTTCAGTGCTTATAAGGGGACGTGTTAAAACACTGTTTAGTTGAAGTTAAACATGAAACATTAAAGATAATTACAACTGGCCCTTTGAGGACCACCATAACGCTCACGTGGCCCTCAGTGAAAATGAGTTTGACTCCCATGTTTTAGAACATTTTACTGATAACTTTCATTGTCCCCACTTTTTAGGTTTAAAATATTAAATTTACCACAAATTTCTGCTCTTAAATCAAAACTTACAGCATTTTATTTAAGGGTAACCCTACCACTGTG
>NW_013953735.1:62016-63122 GCF_001266775.1 Austrofundulus limnaeus
GTTTTATATAGATCACTATGACAGCAACTAGAACTGACCTGGCATATTAAGAGATTAATAACCTCTCCTTAGTCTAACAATTCAGCCTTAAGAGATACTCTTTTTGTTGTTTCCAACAATGTGTAATTAGGGAGACAGCTCACATTCCAGTTCTTCGCTGCTTTTGCTTGAGTTTGCTGTTGCATCAGGCCGATACTGGCAGCTTGCTAAAAAAAAATAAAAAAATCATGCCACCACCTGAACCCCGGCTCTACCATGTTGTCTTTGATGGTGTAGTGGCAGAGGCTTTGTCGCTCTCCAAAGCGCTTCGGTATCTCCTGGGCGTTACGATCTGGGTCGACGCTCACGAAAGGAGACAGGTCCCTGTTTATCTGAGCGAAGGACTGAGGACAGCGCATGTCCACCTCCCATACAGAACCACTCAGCTGAGGACAGTCACATCCCTCGTGGTAGACATGGCCTGGGGAAAAGGGAAACAAAAAAGTGACTTTTTCAACGTGTCCTTTTAGTTATTAAACACAAAAAATCAAATAAAAAAAGAGAGAAATTACAGCAAGTTAAGAGAAAAGCTTCATAAAATGCCAAATATAAATGTTTTATTTCATGTACACTTGTGCTTGTATCTAAACATATATTGAGGGGAGCTTAAGTGTTTTTTTCTACCTTTAAGGATGTACGGTGACTTTGCAACGGGCTCGCCCTTCAGCAYAATGTGGATGTGGAGGTTGGTGTAGGTGGCGTACATTCTGTAGCGAACTAGGAACGACCCGTCCCCACGATCCAGGACCTGAATCCAGATCCTGGTGAACTGCTCTGCTGGAGACACAATCTTCACTTCAAAGGCCGTCTCACCAGGTGATGCTGTTAAACTGACACAATCAATAAATAGACAAAGAGATGCAGTTAAAACAAATGATGTGAAACCAAATCTAATGCATATTTCTCCACTTAGTGGCTACAGGAAACTTGAAAATGTGGATATCCACGTTGTTGTTTTTATGAAAATGTCTGTTTGAGGCACATGGAATGATATGTCAACTTCTCTATTAAACTACTGATGCTCATACATATGACCTTAGTTTATTAACTAAATATTTAACTTACAA
>NW_013953735.1:64122-66455 GCF_001266775.1 Austrofundulus limnaeus
ACATTTATAAATGTATGAATCATTTGGTGAAAAACTGAGTTTGAAAAATAAATCTTTTTTTCTTATAAGAGGCTAAATAAAACAAAAATATTGGTGGTAATTTTTGACTGTGTACCTTTACAAACGGCACCCCATACTTATGGCTTTTAGAGTTGGCACGCATTAAGGTCTCTTTTGGAAACAATGGTTTTGTTTTTGCAGATGGGCTGAATAAAGATGAACAAATGAGCCAAAACCAAGCGCAAAAGTGACACCATTACTTGGAGAATCCACCCAGAATATAAACGCCCACAATAAAATCTGAGACAAAAGATGAGATCTGATTCCAACATTCCTGACTGGGGTCAAGGCTACCCTTTTGTGCCAACTCAAAGCYGACTAGTTTAGAATTTCAATTTTCATGACAGCACGTGTGGAAAATAGAAATACAACACTGTTCGACTACTTTAAGTTTGTGAGCGATTCCACACACAATAACAGCTATTTATCAAGGCAACTAAAGTCATTGTTGTTACATTGCAACAATGACACCTCTGCAGTGTGGCATTCGAAATGAACTATTCTCCCAAGATGATGAGTGAAAACATGGCCTGGTAATAAAATACATTTAATAATACAGTTTTGGAGGACAGAAGCATTCCAAAATGAGTTTTGATTCACACTATTTCTTCAACAAACTGTCCATACAAAATACAACATAAAGCCGGATATGTTGCTTTTATTTATTTATTTATTTATTTATTTATTTATTTATTTATTTATGTTACATTATCTCTAAGTAGATGCAACTATTATGTCAATGTTGTGATCTTATACCTTGATGGACCTATGTCAAAATTTGTGACCTCTTATGTGCATTTTCAAAGGACCGTAGAAACTAATACCTGCAAATAGTTATTGCACTTTTATTAATATATACACAAGACCTTTTTATACGGTTCTAGAATTCACTAAACATTTCAGATTATGTGTGCATTTTGTTTCTTGTGTTTTCTGAGATTCATTCATTGTCTCAAGAACACAACACACGCAACATGAGATGAGTGTCTGTTTAGATAAGTAATAAAATTGTCTTATATTAATATTATTAATAATATAAATTTGTGAGAACTATTTTAATCTGTCTAAAATAATCTCATCATTTATGATATTTTTTAAAGGCATATTTAGGGACACCTATGGTGAACTGAACCAGTAGTCACGCTTGTTTGTGTTAAAACAAACATGATAATAGTAACAAGCCAGGGTACACAACATGTACGRACTTTTTACCAGAGCTGTCCACAGCCTGTATGTAGAAGAACCGAGCCGGGAGGACAATGTTCGTCTCCAGTCCTGGTCCCCATATTAGACTTTTGGCTGCACTCGGTTCAGGTCCAACCTTAGCCCCGGACGGGTCATCGTGTCTGAACACCTCCAGACAGAACAAGAGCAGCAACAGTCTGCGAGACATCCCCAGCTGTCCGGCCTCYACGCTTTCTCTTTAGCTGTCTTCTTGTCCTCACCTGAGGTCCACAACAGTGTGGTTGTCTTCAAATCACAAGTTTGCGGCAAACAGTGACACTGTCACTGAGTAATATTTGTTAAAAACGAGTTCATATTTTGATTATTTTTGACACATCTTTAAAATGAACCCATTCATCTACAAAAACCGATTCTTCCAGCTGCAGTCCGGTTCAACTTCAGGAATTTGCTGAATTAACAAGRGAGGCGGGCTCAGATCTGAATAGCGGGATTCTATTGGCTGTCGATAGACCATACTTGCGTACGATTGGCCTAAAGGCCAAAGCGAGTAAATTGTGATTGGATAAAAATGCGGAAGTGAAACTTCTTACTATAAATTAGGCTGTGTAATGGACATTCCAGATTTTTCAAGGATCAAGTTAATTTGACTAATCTCACCAAAAAGCACAATTTATTTTTTACTTCCAAAAGCTTATTTATTCATTGTTTTATATGGAAGCCCATTTCCGCCACCCTGATAAAAAAATAAATAAAACTTGTATCTCATAATTATGACTTAGCTATCTCATAGAGATAGCTAAGTCATAATTATGAGACACAAGTTTTATTTTTTTATCAGGGTGGCGGAAATGGGCTTCCACAGTTTCAAGCTTGTTATTTTAAAGCATATTAATTTAACCAAACTTGTGTTTCTTTATTTTTAGTGTGTGTGCATGCTGATTTGTCCTTCTTTACCCTATAATTTAAGGACATTTAAGTCTGTCATTGCACCTGTTGAGATAGATAGATAGATAGATAGATAGATAGATAGATAGATAGATAGATAGATAGATAGATAGATAGATAGATAGATAGATAGATAGATAGAT
>NW_013953736.1:0-8434 GCF_001266775.1 Austrofundulus limnaeus
GTTGCATAGGTACCTGTTCAGTAATACAATATATATTGTTTTCTAGGAAAAAAAATACATCAAATAATTTATTAGGTTTGTGTTTTCCTAGAAGAGTTAGGGTTCATAAAATTATCAAACTTTCTCATTACAGATTAAATGTTGCCATTCTTTTGCTAGAAGGGAATGGGGTGGAGGTTGTATCTGGGTGGATAAATAAAAAAAAATGAAAATTAGAACATTTAGGTGTAGAAAGGTTAATATGAACTTTTTGAAAATCTTTTAAATAATAAATGACAGCATATTAGAAGCTGTTGTTGTTGTGCTGGACTGTTTATCCAATAAATGTCATAGGATAAAGTTATAATAAAGTTTAAAGATAATATCATAATTTTGAATAAAATATAAAATTTTCATTTAGATGTAGGTAATATAAACACATGAAAAATGATAAAAGAAAAATATTAGACTGATAATTTAAAAAAATAAAAATAGATATATTTACCTGCTGGGTAAAAGGAAACTACAAAGAACTACAAAAGACGTGCTTGACGCAGCKCCGTGACGCTCGGCGTCAGTTTGCGTCAATTTGCCGGGAATGTGGAACCACGTGTTTACCGGTTCGCTCGCGTCGCCTGGCTGTTCTTCCTCTGATTCATGGGCTGGTCAGGGAGTGGGTAAGATGGCGGCGGAGGAGACGTTAACAGCGTGCAATATGGATTTATTCCTAATGGAAACACTAGGCGAGGTAAAGAATAAAATCTATTGTTTATTTCTGCTCGTAACATCATCGTTTCTAGACTTTTATCTGTAGTTCTGTAGGCCGGAGGTAGTGTGTACAGGCTGTCCTCTCTTTCTGCGCATGGAAAAGTGACACGTGGATGAGACAGTAGTGTTTTATTCTATCAGCTTTTTAAAAATCACACACTGTTGTGCGAATACAACAATTTTATTACCCTGTTTACATGTAATTAAGCTACTTTTGTTTTTGAAAGGGCTTGTTTTGCAGCTCTAAACGAGCTGGCATTGCTCGACTGGGCACACAACAGCAGGATTTATCCATCATAATATAAACAGGCTCTGCAGTATGTGAAGTGACAGTTGTGGGTTGTTGTTAGAAATGAATATGGCTGATGTTTGAGGTGTGTAATTTCTGTAAGAAATGTAGCTCAGAAGTTTTTTTTTTGTACGAGTTCTGTGTTAGTGTACAAATGGTCACATACACGTGGTGACTTAATTTAAATATCCTGTACAGCCAGGTATTTTATATTTGTATAGTCACATATTTAGTGAAGTCCCACTTTAATTTTCTCAGTGGATTAAGTCAAGTTTTGTTAATTTTTGTCTGAGTGAGTCAGAGTTTGACACCGGCGCATTGCAGCAAATAATGTGTCATCAGCTGTGTTTTCTGCGCTCATTATTAAAGTTTTGTAATTTATATAGATTAATTGTATTTGGGGTAAAATCACACGTGACTGCAGGCTTTATTGCCGCTGTAAAGGGACAGGTTTTCATTCAAAATCTCTGTSTAAGCCACATGTGGTGGTTCACATGCGGGGTTCGTTCACGCATGCGCAGAGGAAAGTATAAACTTTGCTGTTTTATGCTATACGCAAGTCGTTTTTTACAGTTTTAGAATAACAAATGATAATATATCAACACTTATCGTTAGATTAAGATGCAGTTTTAGTTGTAACTTTTATTCTTAAGTTTAAATAGCCTGTTTTGTTGTAGTAGCTCTGTGTATGTAGCCTTCCTGTGTACGGCAAGAGGGAAGGGTCAAACATGGCGTTCTGTGTGGACACACGTGGGTTACTGAGGGAAAAAGACTGGGAGCTTCAAAATTTGTCATTTTATCTTCATACTAAAGGAATATTATTGCTGCTTTTAGGTGTTTCGTGTTTAATAATTAGTTTTACATATTTTGCACATTTAAATGATTAAAACTATCGACAAATTTAAATAGTTTAAGGTTGGRGGTTATGAGTTGTTTATTCCTGAATTTGAATTGAATGTGTAAATGGTTGTAAACGTTCATATAATCAGATTTAAATCTACATGGATCAATAATTGAGAATTTAACTTTTACTAATGCAATAATCTACAAGTCTAGTGTGTCTCATTTGTTTATTTCAGTTTGTTTAAGAAATCGCTTTTTTATTCTAAATGAAGCTGAAACATTGTGTAGTTCTTTGCTCATATTTCCCWTGAGAAATAAGGAACTAAAGTTAGTCACGGCTACACAGAATAGATTTAAAATTACAGAGGTTTGTCAGTATGTTCATAAGCACATATGACAAAATATGTAATGTATTTAGTCAAAAGGCAACAATAAATTAATGTCCAGTACCATATGTTGTGCTATGGGCAATTTTACTTGCTGCACTTCTATTCAAAAATATTTTAGAGCATTTGTTTGTCCACTGTCAGTGTTTCCACTACTTTTACCAAACACATCTTCTGATTAATAATTTTTCACAAATAAATCTATCTTTTGCTTCTTTTAGGCTGGACTCAGTTCATTAGAACCTCTGGAGTCTCTTCAAAGCTGCATAGATCCCTCTATCATTTCTATGATTGAYGACATGTCAACYATAGAGGCAAGACTGAGGTTACCTTTGTGTTTYAAATGTTAGCTTTTGTTAATTCTTGTAAACAAATAACTTTGTKGCTGGTGTGTTCCTGTAGACTAAAGGCTTCGATGCAGAGAGTGAGACCACGCTGCTTACAGCCCTGACGGAGATCTTAGACAACGTGAATGATGAGAACCCGTCGCCGTTCGACATGCTACCTGACTCGGACTTGCTGTCCAGTCAGAAGGACAGGGAACAGTCTCCGGTCGGTYCACAGCTGCTACTACCAGACATGTGCAACGTTTAAACTAACTTTTGTCTCATTCAGCGGACTGATGTAGCAATAACGTCTCTGTGCTCCCGTGTCTCCTTTAGCTCAAGAGAATCATGTGTTTGTCTCATTCTCTGCAAGACAAAGATGCACTCTCTGACACCAGACCTTCCACTGAAAAGGTAAGGTTTTTAACTCTTCTAAGCCTCGGTAAACTGCAGACAGATGAAAGTTTGATTATTTGTCCCTCCTTGTGTACACAGAGCCTATTCAGGATCCAGACAAACTCTCTCCAGAGAAGTGACGGCGAGGAAGAGGAGGAAGGTTCTTTTACTCTGAGCCCAGACAGACATGGCTCATGTCCTGAAACTGGTCTGTTTGGCTGGGAGGGTCTGTCCCTCCCTCTTCCGATCACCTTTGAACAGGAGAATGAAGATAGTCTCGCTGTAAGTCTTGGAGACTTAGTTAGACACATGCACCCATATTGCATCCCCATATCTGTAGAGAACGAGACGGGGGAGCACCTGTTGCCCGAAGGAGGCATATTTCTTGAAGTTGTGGATCAGGGAGAAAACGGAGAACCTATCTTGGCCATCCAAAATATGGACCTGCCTTCCTCCGAGCCTCTCACAGAGATGAGTTTGGAAAATCAGGCGCAAGCTTCAGATGAAGCAGAGGAGGAGCCTTCTGACAGCTCAGAGCAAATAGTAGTTGATGATGATGAAGATGATGTGCTGCTCAAAAATAAATGTGCAATTGCTGCTACGGTCACTTCAGTTCTACAATCGYATGTGAAAAATGAAGTTGTCTTTCGGAGACCGAAGGAAAAGAAAACAAAGACCTCCTCGCGAAGAAAAAAGAAGAAAAAAAAAGAGCAGCAGCCTACCCATGTGGAGGGAAGGGTTCTGAGGAGTGGTACCATCACAAAACCAGCACAGAAAATACAGAAGAAGCCTGAAAGAGAGTTGATCAAAGAAGAGAAGAAGATAAAAGGCCCCAGTGTTTCCTTAAAATCACCTCAACCTCTTCTAAACTCTAAAGAAATGAAGCCACGCAGAACTGAAATGCAAACCGAGAACACCACTACAGCATCACTGACTGTGAGAAACGAGAAATCTGCTCCACTGTCACCAAGTCTGAAAACAGTTCCATCAACTACTCCTGATAATGACTGTTCAGCCAGCGCAGGGAGCTCTCAGCCCCCAAAACCTCCAAAACAGCCCACCATGCCTTGTGTTGAGGCTGAAAGCTCATCAGCAGCCCCCTCTGTTCCCCCCTCCCTGGTATCTTCTGAAAGCCCCGCAGCTGCTCCAAGCTCAGAGGTTCCAGAMACCCCCCCGCCTGTTAATGCTGTCCTGCCGGCCCCAGAACCCAAACCCAAGTTGCTCAGTCTCGACGAGTACCGACGGCTTCGGCAGCAGAAGAAGCCGGCCCCGGTGGAGAAACCAGACAAGAACATCACCAAGTGGCCCACCCTTCCAGAGCTCCCCAAAGAGCTCCAGCCCATACCGTGCCTGCCCTACCCCAGTCCCAAGGACCCCAGACGTCCCAACGCGCACGTCGCAAAAAGGGAAGTGGAGGAGGTCGAGCCTGCTTGGCAGCCAAGGGGCCCGGGAGCCCCACCCACCCCCGAGGCGCTGTTGGTGCCACCCGCCTACATGATTTCTTCATCCAGCAAGGTTGCATCAGCTGCTGCAGTTCACAAACCCCCACAAACCCAAGAACCACCCAAACTCCCCGAGCAGCCTCCGACTCTTTGTTCCGAGAAGAYTTTAGCCACACGTCCACACACCGCTGCCAATCCTACAGTGTCCTGCGAGTCTCCAGCTTCTTCAAAACCTGCAAACCACTCGACGTCTTCAGCTGATGGAATGGTTTCTGGAGTTCCAGGTAATAAAGATGGGGTTGATGGCCCAGCCCAGTCACAGTCTGTATCCCTAAAGTCTGGAGATCTTACTAAAATATGCCCTGTGACTGAACCAGCCGTCGCTTCTGGACTTGCACCGAGTGCCCCTCTGAAGACCACCATCTCTCAGAAGATACCCGAGGTCACTGCTTCTACCTCGTTAACTGACCCGAAGAGCAAATCCTCCAAACTCGCAGCCTGTAGCGTCAAACCTTCTCCTGCTGCTCTTACATTAAATACCTGTACTCCTAAAACACAACGTGTCATGCTTGAATCTAAAGAAAAACCAACTAACCAAAAAGCAAAGGATGCTACGCAGGAGCTGATTGAGGCATTTGCTGGTGAAATAGGTGAGGTTAATGATTTACAGCATCAGTTTTTGTTAGAATTCTTAAATACATAATTACTACATCAAAATACTTGTTTTTTTTATTTCTGAAGGTATTGAAGCTGCTGATTTGACCAGCTTACTTGAACAGTTTGAAGAGACCCAAGGTAATTATCAAATTGTAATGATTATAATAAAGTGCTTAATTTTTCTTTCAAGTTTAATTCTGATGTGGGTTGATTCTGGTCTGCAGCATAGAAGGCACTGAGCTGGATCAGTTTCTAAGTTTTATCTGGGGTGAAAAGTAGCACACAACATTGTAGTGCTGTCTTTTGTTAAAGTCCTGTTACACTATAATGTTTCAGACAACTTATACCTACTTATAAAACTTCTTTCCAACACTGAACATGGAATAAAAACAATCTACTGGGAGCCTTTTTGGACATAAACATATTGCTAATGATTAGATTGAATATGTAACCTATATGGAGTGATATAGTCGTGACAACATTTTCACAAGTTAGCAAAAGTTTAAAATGCTGTAGTGTGACAGGGCCTTTAGCACTGGTGGGTCAAATTAAAGGTATCTGAGACCTGCATAGAGAGCCTACAAATAAATGGTAAATAAATGTGACCAATGGTTTTTATTCTATTATTAATCCTAAAAAAAACAGTTTACATAGAGTGTTTTGGGGACTTGTGACTATTTATTATAAATTTTAGCTCTACTTAAACATTTATCTTTAAGAGGAGTCGATCCTGCAGAGGYACTTCTTTATGCTTCCGTCTGCTCAGCGGCTGGAATTTTGCCTTGTCTGCAAATCCATTAAACTCTCACCCTGCAGGCTTTGTTTGGGCGGATGTACAGGGCTTCACACAGTGCAACAAGTGTTTCATGTGTACATTGTGTYCATTCAGTTTTGTCATTGAAGTGCCAGGCTTTGACTTTTTGTTAGCAAACCGTTTATTCCACGAGAAGTTAATTAAAGTGCCTGACATGAAGGTTTYCAAATAAGTATAAGGCATRARTGGAAAGGTAACATTATTAGCATATTGCAAAAATAACTTCCTGCTGCTGAGATGAACAGTTGTTGAGATATTTGCATGTGAAGCAACAGGAAGTGATGTCAAATGCGACTATCTGCATGGAACAAAGCATTGATAAAACAGCTAACGACACAGACTGTAGAGAAGAATCTGATGTTTCTTTAGATGATTTTGAGTCTCTATCAGAAAGAGATGAAGACGAGTCAGAGTTCAAATGGTATTCTTTCAATAAACAAAGACCAGAGAGTTCTCTTTCTTAAAAAGTTCCCCTTTGATGTCACTTCCTGTTGCACTTTGACTGAGCAAAGTTCAAAAGAAAATATGCCATTTGTGTGACAAAATTTCTTAAATAAAAACGGGTTTTCTTTGACTTTTTGRATTCGATGGATAGCCATGTCACATGCACTTTAAAGAAATGTAAATGCTACAGATATTGACAAGTTTTATTAATGCACTTAAACTTTCCTATCACTGTTGGTTCATGTGCTGATGCACTTTTATCCCTGTTCCCTCTTCCATCAGTGAAAGACAAACAATGTGTGCCGGAGGTCTCTGGTAGAGCAGCAGCTGTAGGAAACTCGAGGTGAGTTACCCTACAGCCTCCAAGCTGCTCTGTATGAGTGACTGAATGATAGAAACAGTCAGAACTGGAGGAGTGAAARCAGTTTGTGTGCGTGTGACTGAAGGTGACGCAGGTGCACCTGTTGCCAAGACCTACCGCAAAACTCTGTCACTGACTGGCCTCAGTAGTGACTATCRAAAAGTAAAAATAACGTTAAGCTGAGTTAATTTGCCCTGCTTGCTTTGCAGAACTGATCCGGTTCCAGAGAAAACTGTAATAGAGCGACTAAGAGCTACTGAACTCTCAACCACTGCAGGTAAATCAATTTAAACGTTAGTAAGTTAGTTTATTTTCTTTTTTAATACTTCTGTTTCCCCAGTGCAACTCAGTTCAGTAGATATACTTGTCTAAATTGCTAATAAATCATTAAATCACATTATTGTGATGTTTATTTCCTCCCTGTGCTTTAGCTCTGACCCCTCCAGCCACACCTCCCCAACAGATGTGGAAGCCTCTGCCCACTTCACCTCTGCAGGTGAAAAGCAAAGCGGCTGAGACCACCAGGCAGAGTCTCTCCAAGGTTATCCAGATAGAAGCGCAGCCTCTGCCCTCTGTTAGGTCCCGTGGCAAATCCACSCCCGCTGCTGCGTCTGTAGCTCCTGATCTGGCATGCATGGATCACGACTACTGCCTCCCAAACAAAGGCTCATCCACCGAAGAGCCAGTCAAGCGTTGGAATGTTAAACAGCAACCGGTCATCACTATAAAGCCCATTCAAGCTTCAACCACTACACAAACACCCTCAGCTGCCGCGGCTCCATCAATCCAGCCTGTTAAAGCTCCTGTGGTTCCTGTCAAAACGCAGGTTTTCCCACAGTCTGACCATTTGCAGAAGAGGGCAAGTGATGGGCCAGGTGAATGCTCTGTTCTGGAGACTCCGGATGCTTCTCCAACTCAACAGGAGTCTGAATCTTCTTTTAAAGTCTGGAGCCCCAGAAGAGATCCATCAAAGAGGTCCTATCGTCGACACGCTYCTTCTCGTTCACCCAGTCCCAGGTGTAGTCCCAAAACAAGAACAGGTGGGAGATCGAGAAAAAGAAGATCCCACCGTTCTCCCAGTCCCGTGTCCAGCTGCTCAGACTCCTATTCTTCCAGATCTCGGTCCAGATCATGCTCCCCACCAAAGAAAAGGTTCGTCCTTCTATCGAAACTTCGGGTGAATTCAGAAGTTCACCTCTTTCAAAAACATCTGATTTTGATTTTATTTCTCGTGCYTCGCTTTCGATCTGCAGGTATCGATCCCGCGGCTCGGACAGCAGCTCCAGTTCATCTCATTCCTCYTCTCGTTCTCCCTCCGTGTCCCGCTCGCCTCCCAAGAGGAGGAGGAGAAACTCTTACTCCTCGTCTCGCTCGGGCTCCTGGAGTCGTTCCAGGTCCCGGTCCCCTCAAAGACAAACMCAGTGGAAAAAAACCCGACGGCTGTACAGGTACAAAATATAAAAGTTGCTTATTGTAGTGTCGTTTGAATTAAGCATCACAATATCTGTGACACTTAAAAAAAATGAAGTAAACTAAAGCTTTAATATCTTCTCCAGCCCCTCATACAGGCCCAGACATCATCATAGTGCAAAAAGAAATATGGAAGAATCAAAGATCCGCAAAGAACAAGCCATTGTAAGTGTATGCTTTTCTAAAACTATATATATACACACACACACACACACACACACACACACACACACACACACACACACACACACACACACAC
>NW_013953736.1:8444-28115 GCF_001266775.1 Austrofundulus limnaeus
ACACACACACGCACGCACGCACGCACGCACGCACGCACGCACACACACACACACACGTTTGTTTCTCAACCCCGTGGGGACCTTCCATTGACTTCCATTCATGTTTTTTAGACTTTATAGCCTAACCCTGACCATATAATCTAAAATTAACCTCACAGAAACTTACCTGACCCTAAAACTAACTAAATCTTGGTCCTAAACCTAACCCCACACCTGTAACATGCATTTGGACCCGTGRGGACCTGACARTGGTCCCCACGATTCACTTCGGTCCCCACCTGGCTGCCTTTTTTTGTAAAAAATACCCCATGTTGTAGGAAAAACCCGTCCACACACACAYGCACACACACAAAAAGAAAAAAGAGAAAAATAGGGGTAACGCTAAGTTGTAGGAGGCAAGAGGTGAAYTGAGATTCAACATGAGGGAAACCTGTAATTGTTTGGCCACCTGCTGATGACCAGTGGCACCTGTTGCACCTGCTATTGTTTCTTCTCTAAAACCTCCATAAGACAAGAGCTGAATATCCATTTCCCTTTAATCAATTCGCAATTTATTCCCCTCCCTCTTCCAATCTCCCTTCCATTTATTATGCATTATTTGCCCTTTTTAAACTATTCACAACTAACCGTCTTATCTAATTTGGTATTCGGATAAGGTTTTCGCTGTTGGCTCAATTAATACAATGGCATGTCCTCCCTAATCCAAGTTGCATAAAAGACACCTACAGCACACGTTTGCACATGCCATGATAAATCCACACTTTCAGGAATTACTTTTATCAGGCTATGTGCACAAATAACAAAGACAACGTAGGCGTAATCTTCTACAGGACTGTGCTTTATTTTAGTCTAAGCAGAATATAATGAACTAGAGATCTACAGAGTTCAGGATCACTATGGGAAACATCATCCCGAATCAGGGAAACAGATCCCAGCCACCGTTAATTCAAATTACATTTCTGTTTCCAAAAAAAGAAAGAAAGAAATAAAAACAGAAAACAGCAACTTATTATTATTTTTTTTACAAATCAAAAATAAAAGACATGATATATTTATCTCATTGTGAATGTAAATACATAATTCTATTATGCTTAAATAAAGTTGAACGGCAATTAAAAGTAAAACTAGTGAAGCTGGGACTGTGATGATTAGCGATACAACAATTACCTAGGACTAAATGGGAACACTTTAAAGGTTTTCAATGAACGCTTGATTAAAGCAAACTGCTCAGCTGGCTGAGTTTGTTTACATTTTGGTCCTTGTAACCAATGAAATGAAGGTCAATGACCACATCCATAATTGTGTCAGAATGGGCTTGAGGCAAAAACTGATCTGGCTAAATATTTGTTTTAAAGAGCATTTGGCATCCCCAGAATACAGTGTCTGAGCACTGTTCACAGGTAGTGCTGTCAAAGAGAACAGGCTGGGTTTAAGGCAGAATTCCTTACTTAACTTTTACAAACCAACTTGACTGGAGTGAAGCAATGTCACATGATCTGCTGGCGGCACAGTGTCTTTTGTGGATTGAGTCACATTAGGTAAGAAACCGTGGTTGAATTGTCCCTTAAGCAGGAGCAAAAAAGCATGAAACTCAGATGTATATCAATGGTGAATTACCCTGAAAAAACTATTAAATAAAAGTACATTGAAGACATAAAGAGAAGAAAGGAGTGGGACACCAATGGTAATTAAAGTACAATAAGATATGTTAGCATCGACCCCAAAACCAACAGGATAGCAAGATTTGGTATATTTTTTGTCATGTATTTTTTCTTCTTTGTTGGGCATTTTAAGTCATTTTATTTCCACTCAACTAAAGGCCTCAATAAGATTATTWTGAACAATGCTGATCTATTTGAACTCATTTGTGCAATGACATTTTTTCACTGAATCCACAGGCCATGCTGTTCAATCGTCCCTTTACAGTGCAGTTTGCTAATTCTTGAATTGATTTTACAGCTTTCAGCGAGAGAAAAAAATCTATTTGGATGTGTTATTCACAGGGGATGTTTCACAGGGATTGTGCATCCCCTGCCACACAAAATAATATCTGACTAAATCTTGTGACAGTGGGTCTTCCCAGCTTCAGCCAATAATAACACAACAAAGAGAATGAAAAAAACATCTCAACATGAGTTTTAAAAATCCCATTTTTTGAATACTATTGTGTCACTATACAAGAAATAAAATCATGTTATCTTCTGTTTTCCATAAATTATTTCATAGTTTTCTTTTCTTAGTTTCAATATATTAACTATTCTTTTTTTCTTTTTTTTATTTGAACATGATCTAATGAACGGCCTATAAAGAATGTTAAACATAATTGAAAAATAAGCTATATTATATGTACAGGTATAATGCAGCTGTCAGATTAAGAGAGCAGTGGTAGACTGGGTCAGGCAGGCTGGGGGGTTCTGCTGGACTCAACTATAATTTCTTTCTTGTTCCCCCACCTTTTCCCAGCCCCAGACTAACCATGTATGTGTAGTTCAACCTTATGTATTAAATGCTTGATTCCAAAGTGGTTTATGTACATGCTAAACAAGTTGTTACYTGGAGTTTTAATATGTAAAACTGCCTTCGGTAAATGCTGTAAGCCTCAACTTTCACTTCTGAAGATTTCATTTTTTTAAAGTGTGGTGGTAGCTAATGTGCTCATTCTTCTCTTTTCTTTCTCACTGTCAAACAGAAAGTACGCAGACGGATGAACTCCACTGTTACTGTCATATCTGTTCATCAGCTCCAATTGGACTAATCCAATTACCGCACAGGCAATCGTTCTTCTGTCAGAAAAATCATGACATGTCGGTGTACACAGAATCTTAATTAACGGATCACTTTGAGGCTGTGGCTTAGGTTTGACACTAAGTCAGATACTTTCTAATCCTTGGTCTGATGCTTAGGGGTTGTAGGATGCATGTTCACAGCCCAAACCTAAGGGGCTTAAAAGGACTTAAACTCTCTTAAATCCCTGCACTGCTGTGGATACATTTTATAGTGACATCATTGTCCCACAGAGTTGAGCTTCTCAACACAAGTTGCTATAGAACCTTGCCCTGTTTTTTTGAATAGTTTAAAGGCTATTTACATTAAGAAAGAATGATATTATTAATTAAAAAAAGTTTTCTCATTTTCACTTGATTTCTCTCTTCAGTGTTGTTAAATGTAATCCTGCAGTTTGGGGCATACTTTGTGTTGTTGGCTGATGGTTAGTATCTTCTTCTCCTCAAAACTGAATGATGACAGTTTGAGTCCAAACTTTGATTTAGGTGTTTTATCAGCCTTTCTGCCCTATCAGCATTTCTCACATCAAGATGCAACATTACATCTTGCCCTGCCACCTTATTTATGTGCCTGATCTCCTTCAGGATCAGGGGTAAGGCAAAACTCTGAACCGCTCCACTAATCATGACATCATAAGACCTGATGCCCTGAGTATTGGGAGTGATTTTGTGGAGTTTCAGTTTAGCACACAGCACCCCCACCACCCAGCRCCTCTTTCCACTATTCCTACTTTTTTTTTGTTCCCGTTCAAAATTTGATTTCAAGAGCAAAACCCTTTCTGTGCCAAAATGAGATGACAGAACAGCTCCCTCCCAAAGCAGCTACTAAATGAGAGGCATTAATTTCTTTCCTCCTGTCCAACAGGTTCCTTTAATTATCTCTCCTCTTTCAGTCAATTACATTTCACTTCCTTTCCCTGACAATCACTGCTATTTCAGGGTGAGTGTTATGCACCCAGAGGATTGGATATCCATGCTCTAGCAGTCTTTCACTCCGTCCTGCCATTGGCTATAACCCTCTAAGGATATGTGGTACTCTAAACTACAAGCTGAGTGAGCATAGTGGCAGCTGAAATGGGTATAATGTATGTTCACCATTTTAATTTCAGTGTTGCCTCACTAGCTTTTTGTAAATGTTTATTATATATTTAAAAATATCTACGACTTGAGCCTAAATGTACCTTGTTTTGCACCACCGACAGGGGGATTGCACACTAGATTCACAAGTAACACTTTGTTTTTTTTTTCTGTCAGGCTGAAACAAAAATGTCAAGTTACATTAACTCATATTCAAATTTGAGGGCAAATGTCAATTAGAGGTTGGCAACAACTTGGTGCGCACCTGCTGGGTTGCTATTTGTTAGTCCTCTTGAAGCTGAAACATAGCATGAACTAAGTTTAGACTGAGTCTAAAAGCAAAGCAAGYCAATACAAACAAATTTTCTTTCTTTTTAGTTGAATGTTACAGCTAACTCTACTTTTACTGCATCTCATCACCATCCAGCCAGGGGTGTAAAGGTAATCAGAGTACCCTTGWTAAAAGTGTTTAAGTGCTGGTTTCACATTGCCTAATTTAGCCCTGGCATAGCAGGTATGCTACATGAACGCTGCACTTTTAGCCAAGCTAGACAGCAGGAGACTAGGCTGGGCTGGGTTTYGGCTCACTGGGAAGTCAACCTGCTATTAGTAGAGGGAACAGTACAGCATCTGAAATGTGACGRAAAAGTTCAGTGGAGCGTGCATCCAAAATTCATGACGCTGAATGAATCTGGGAGATTGCCAAGACAAACAAAGGACATTTGACTGATCGTACACTACTGCATTGGTGTGCCCAATGAACAGCTCAGTTTTAAATTGATAATATAGACAAGATGAAGAATGTGGTCCTGTTCCAGTCAACTTTATGTAATTTTGAACATTTACCAAAAAAAAAAAAAAATCAAAAACAAAAAGAGGACCGGAATTTATAACTTACATGTGATAAATCTATTATGTGATAAATTAATTTGAATGACATTATTTTTAACCTGATGTGCTGTGCTTCTATATATGTTTGTGTGTGTGTTGAACAAAACTGCTTTGGATTTTTCTTAGCAAGGATACAATGAAGAAAATGAAAGTATTTTTGTAAAATAGGTTGACTTCAATAGTTGACTGCAGAGATACAATAACACAGGCCTCCCAGTGGCTGCTTCAACGAGCTGGAGCATTTTCTGTAAAATTGTTGGTTTTGACCTAGTTTTAAGTTACAATTGTGGTGAAGAAAAACCAAAATACACTTCTTTCTTTTTTTTGGCATTTTTCTCTCCCTTTTTATGGTTTGGCAATGTCAATCTGTTCTACAATTTTAACACCTTGTTAAGAAAAAAAAAAAAGGAAGAGTTTGTTCCACATCTTTCGTCAACAAATTTAGCTGTATTATTGGTGCCAGGTCAGCTGTCAGCAGCCTTGCCAGGGAGAAGGCACAAACATAATTCTCCCTAATCTTCCTTCTGTCATCCATGTGCATGAAGGGGACCATCTCTGCCGTCATTTGGTTCAAGTGATTATCCCAGTAATTTTTCACTCGGTTGCTGCTAATGTATAGAGAGGCTGATGATTACAGTGCGATTAGGGAAAGGTGAAATAGCATGTTTAATATGGTGCTGGAGATAATTGAAGGGTAGTGAGAATGGACATTAGTCATGTTCAGAAATTCTGTTCTGGGAATGGGGTAAAGTGAGCAGTTGTGTTGTGGTTTGCAAAAGGCATGAACAGCAAGGGTGAGGCAGTACAAGGCATGGTGATAGCATAGCCTGAAATAAAGACCTTCAGCTTATTTAGATGACAAAGGCAGTGCATTACAAAAATAAAATAAAAAATTAAGAAATAAAGAAAAGAAAAATAAAATTGACACATTTGAACAAGTCTTGTCGGCATTTGAATTATAAAAAAAAACTAGAGGGAGGTCCAGGCAAAAGGAAAGGGATTATCAGTAATGAATAGTCTAGTGAGACAATAGTCTATGGTACTTTAGTCATAATTAACCCTTAGTTCTGGTTTTTATAACATATAGTGCAAATCCATAATGTTTGCCACTGGCAACTTGAATTTAGTTTCTAAATTTCTCGATTAAATTATTCCGCAACAACCTAGAAGCATAATTTGAAATGATCTCAACGTGAAAAGTTGTTGACATTTTCTCCTTCCTCTCCCTTCTTGCCTTGCCCTGCCTCTTAATGCCATCTGTCAGTGCTCAGAGGGTTGGGTGTGAGCTGGTGTTCTGCAGAGAAAATTGGGAAGTGCTCATAGTGACTGAAAACACCAATGTTTCTCCCTGAAGACTGACTCCAAACATATTGATCTAGTTTTTTTTTTCTTCTTTTTGTTATAGAGGAGTCTACATGCACAGCTTTAAAACAGTCAAAATAAAGGCTRTGGGACTCTAAATCAAGACATGACAGCACTGGAGTGCTTTGCTCTGTCAGTGTCAGAAAAGCTACAAGGCAAGCTGAATGATGGGTGAGAGTGGCTGTTAGACTTAATGTAGATCTTGCCTGTTTTAGCAGTAGCTTTTCTTTCCATCAACCCTGATGAAAAAAGCAGGTCAGTGRACATGTTTACAATGGAACCCATATATTTGCAGAGCTGAATGAGCCCTAAAAGCCTAAACTCCCTTGCCATCAATGCAGTAAATTGAATTTATCTACAGAGAGATGCTTATTTTTATATGCCAAGAGACAAGATTATATTTTTTTTTCAGTCTAGAGTTTTGGAGCACCTTCAGTGGACATACTCAACCTTGGCATGTTGTTCACAGGCATTCTGTTTCCCAATGATAGGGATTGGCCAATTCATTACTAAACTCAGTTCATTCTGCTGGCAGTTTCAGTAGCTGTCGCTTTACTCCTCTTCTCTTGCTTTTTTTTACTATACCCCTCATGGTCATCCATCTTTCTTCTAAGCATTTTTTTTTTGTTTTGTTTAAGAACTTGTGGCTTCATAGTTTACACTTTTGATGCAATACAAAAAGTCAATGGAAAGGAAAAAAAAAGACACCACATGTCCATTTTGCTTGGTCTTTACAGTGGATTGTCGCTTGAACACAAAGGCTAGCGAGAAGCCTTAAACATCTGCACCCTGTCCAGCACAGACATCGTTAAGTTTAGTGTCTTTTTTATCTCTCTCTCTCGCTCTTGTTTCCATATTTGCCCACCAGAGCAGTCTTTTTTTATAGCTGTCAGAGAGTGCAGTGTCTTGTACATTATGAGTGAAATATCCAGTGGCTGATCCCTTAACATCCATGAGAGAATTCTCTTCCTTCTCATAGGCGTGGATAAGTGTTTTTTTTTCTTTTGTTACTTCCTTAGAAACCCTCTTTTCATGACAACTTGTGTATTTCTTTTTAAACAACAGGAAAAATGTTGCAAATGTACATTGTTTTTATGTTTTTTTTGTTTGTTTGTTTTTTTGTCACTATGTCACTATTCTACAACCGAGTGCTAAATCAGCATCCAGAGCAAAAAAGGTCTGACCCTATACTACGATCCCATATCATTTTTTATACATTATTTCCATTTTCTTTTACTTACAATAGGCCACTGGATAATGATTTAATGCTTTTTTTACTATGAGTAAATTGTAATACTTGCAGCTACAAGGTATGAGTTTTTAAATATATATATTTATATATTTATATATTTATAATTTTTTAAAAAGCGTTTAGTCCTTTGGTCCCTATTTCCTAAGGAATGATGCATGTAAATTATCCTGGATTCTTCACACCTCTCCTCTTCTTGTTTTCTTCTTGATCCAGAGCTTGCCCTGTCACAGAGCACAACACCTGTGTAGGCACAAAAACCAAAATGGCAGCAGGCTGGTGTGTGTGTTTGTGTATATTTGTGTGTGTGTGCGCGCACACGCATGAGTTTGCTTCAGTACTTGTGTTGGCATTTGCACGTATTTATACATGTACAAAGTTTTTTTTTTCATTTGCTAACTGTAGCTTTCTTTAATAGTTGTGTTTGGTTTCTTTTCTTCATTTTTTTCATGTGAGTTTATCTGTATCCTGTGTCAGTATGCATGCTTTGAGCATAATGAGTCTATAAAGTGTTTTTTTTTTTCATCATGTCTAAAAAACAGCAGCAAAAAGTTGGTCTCTGCAAAAAATCTTCCTCCACAGACGCCAAAGCAAAACAGGGAAAAAAGAGGCATTTGCGAAGAAAAAAGAAGAAAAAAATAATACCAATAAAAAACAACTCTGGGATTCTTCTTTCAGTCACCCAATCTTTCAGCGGCTTTTCCAGGAGGATCAAGGGACCACCCTTCCTTCATGATATGTAGCAGAACAAGGAGTCTTTGTACTTTTACTGCACTTGTGGAAATAAGGTGTTGTGGCCCTTCATCCTGTGACACAGAGAGAGGAAAGAGAAAAAGACAGGGGAGAGAATAAGGTGAGTGGATTCAAGGAAGGCTGCGGCAAACATGCTCCGGGTTGCTGGCTCCTGGTTATCACACAGACTGACAGGCACAGCCAACAGCGTGAGGAACAGACGGGAAGGAAAGAAAAGAAAAGGAGAGAAAAAAAAAACATAGTGTGTCAATCACAGCCAGAAATAAGTGGGCTAGAGGTGGGGTGGGAGATTTGTGTTTAAACCATATGGAACAGACATCTACACTGTGACAGCACTAATCCAAGGAAAGCCTAATTTAAATTGACTACATCTTCCTGCCTAAAATAAAAATGACTGCCTGGGTCGGTCATTGCTGTTATTCCTCTTTTTTATCCTACTACAAACAAACTACAAAAGACCAAGGAGAATACAAGACAAAAAAAGTGTTAAAAGGAGTTAAAAACAGAATAATTAGAATGACATAAAACAGATGGCTATAAGGTAAAAAAGGCACTATTTTGTTCCTAGCATCTTTTTTTTAACCTTTGTATTGGCTCAGTATCATGCACTGTTATTAAATGTGTTTGATCGAGCTTTAAATAAAAAAAAAAGATCCTGTTTACAACCTATCGGACCTAATAAGTTGTGAGCTGTGATGTGTGTGAAGAAAAGGCTGCAAAATCACACTAAATCACTCTTTGGGAATGAACATGAAAGGCAGTGACTTTGCGATGGTGACTTGTACYTGGCTGCTCTTTGTTCTACCTTTCCATTTCTGTAAATGAGCTTGTTACCGTTTCCTAATAGATCTGCTTTTTAGCCGGGGTTCTTGATTTGGACATCGTCCTTTTGTGTGACAAAAGCCAGGACAGTCATTAGAGATATATCACACTAACAGGCCCAATTACAGATGCATTAGTTTGCCACAAACATTTCTCCCTATATATGTTGAACAAAAGAAACACAGTGGCTTAAAAACTGTTTTTTCTTAAAAAAACAGCTTCTTTGATGATATTACATCTATTTTAACCACCAAATAGGTCAATAACAAAGAATTTTGTTCTTTTTTCTTTTGTTTCTTTGTTGCCCCACAAGCTAAGATTAGGACAGATACAATAGTCCTTTCTCTGTRGCTCCATCAATGATATGCACTAGTTAAAAAAAAAAAAAAAACATATTTGACATAAAACTTTATCTCTTGTTGTTTGCCTTAGAAAAGAAAACATTTAGCGGGTGAGATTCCTGCAGAGAAAATCAATTTTGTTTGAAACTTTAACTTCTATCAAAGCTGCTCTTGGGGGGTCATCAGCAAAATGACTTGCAAAAAAAAAARAACTTTTATTATGAATTTGTTGGCAGTCATTTTCTTTTCTCACAAATCAAGCAGCTACACGGCATAGAAACAGCCATCACTGATTTTTCATTCAACTAAAGGTACATAAAATGTCATGTTTGGAGATGTATACAGTAGTGTGAACAGATTTAGAGCCTGTGGGTCTGTGGTTCTGTTCCATCTCTTCTGTTGTGATTGTTTGAATCCTCACAAATAAATAAACAAATGAGAAATGATTCTCATGTTAGACAAACACAACCATCCTGCAGAAGTGTTCCCTGTGCAGATGAAATCCAGAGAGAAACGGCGTGTCAACATTTTGTGCACTCTCGGTGAACACTGGCGATTTAATTGGCTCCACAAACACAAAGTCATAATGGTTAGTCTGCAGCTAAACATCTATAAGTTGGATGAAAAATAGGGCCTTTGTGGGAAAAAAAATGAAAAATTTAAAGGAATAGTCCAGATCATTTGAAGTGGAGTTCTGAGACAAAGTCATAGCAAAATAACACATTGCCTGTTGTAGATAACTCTTTGAACAACCTTAGTCTGACCAAAAATAAACAAACAAATAAATAAATAAATAAACAAATAATAAATGTATTAATTACCGATAATTAAAAAATTCTGACCAGATTTATGAGCTAACGCCTAGTCCACGAAGATTCAAGACTAAAATGGATAAATGTCATCTAAAATTAAATATCGTGCTATGTTAATGTTATTTTATGAACCCTTACAGTGTTCATAACCTTGCATGAAATGTACTTCTCGCATCTGCRTTGAATCTGCTCTGTTATGCACTGGAAGTGCTACAACTAGAAGCTCCTACCTCTATTTGTAGTAGCCAAATAACCATAGAATTCTATCTAAATAAGTATGCAATGTAAACGTGATGATTTGTTAAACAGCATGTGCATTACTTGACATGAGACCAAGATTTTTTGTTCAAATACTGAGGTTGATTTAAAGGTCTCTGCTCCGCGTGGGCTAACAGCTACCATGTCATTCCCATGAACATAAATAAAGACAAAAGAAACAGCTTTTGTCAAAAATCAAAGCCAAAAATCTATTTTTTGGGGGTGTTGCATTTTTCATTATTGACAGGGTGCTGTACCAGTATTACAAAAGCTACACCCACTTAGCTAACCCAACTGCCACACACTGTCAACAGAGTATAACATGACTCTTTTAAAGCCTCAAATAGCTAACTGAAACTGAATATGTACTTAAAAAATATTGTTAAACATACACTGGCAAACTAAGTGCTACTGTATGTGAATCAACAAAAATGAACACTAGTGTATTTCTATTTTTTTGCTAGGATAGTATCTTAATTGCCTACATAAAGAGGTGGAAAAAAAAAACATCAACCAACCTTAAATGAGGTGCYTGTCTTTTGTGGCTTTTACAGTATACTGTATGTCTTATACATGCTGATGTTCATTTTGCTCAGACAGAAATGTAATTTCTCCAAATTGAGGCCACCGAAAGAGCTATCTACAACCTGTAAGATATTAATTGTTAACATCCTTTCCACAAAACCCCAGTTCACAAGATCTGAACTAGAAAATAAAAAAATAATAGCTTGCTGAAGAGCAATACTGTTGATGTGTATGTAAAGAAGTAGAGAGATAGAAAATAGAGTACAACCATCCACACAAACCCCACAGGAAATGTAAAACATCACAAGGGCACACGATACAATGGCACAAAGGGTTTAAGGCCACTTCCAGTTATAATCCACCAACCAGTCAGCACGTCATTTACAGATACCAGCCAAGAAAGGCATTGAAAACTGCACTCCACAAACTGCCAATATACAATAAACAGTATATATATAGGATATATATAAAAGGAGGGCAGAATATAAAGAGATAGAGTTTAGAAATATCAATAAACGCCACGTCATGCAACGCAGTCACAGTCCCACCACATGACGTCATCCAAAAAAAATGACACCATGGGTTCAACTTACAGCTGAGGGAACTTGGCCCCATGACAGGTGTAGGGGGGGAGGTGAGTGGCTATAGCAGAAAAAGGCCACCTCACACTGTGATTGGCCATGTCAGGTTGCCAGGTTGGTGGGGGTGAAAAAAAAAAGAAAGAAACAGTGGGATTTTCTTTTCCTGAAGTTAGAATTCAAAGCACCTGCTCCATTTTTGTGCTCCACACTCTCACTTATTCTGCCTGACAAATCAAATGAGGTTATTATAGTTATTATCATAAAACTAAAAAAAGACAGTAAAACAGAAGTAATAGAACAAATGATATTCAGCACAGTAAAGAATGAGGCCTTTTTGTGCCTCAGCATGGTGGTAAAATATTCTCAGGCTGACAACATTTGCAGGTTAAAAGGTTGAATTGATGTTTTTTATATTCACAAAGATAACCCTTATGGCAGAAATGCATATTTCACAAACGTGTCCTGTCTTCAGTAATTGGATTTGCCTTGCATTGTTTGCTGAGGGTGGCTGTACAGTGAGTGCTTCAGCATTTTTTTGCATTAAGTTTATCTTTAAGACACAGAATGCAATTTTTGAGCAGCGAGGCTCCTGAGACCTGCAGAAGAGAACCCTGTCTGATTGTGTTTTTAATTCAACTTCCAGGCAACATTGTCAGGGTTGAGAAAAAAGCCCAAAAAAAAAAAAAAAGAAAAAGAAAAAGAAACAACAGCTTCTACACTTATCTACATATTGAACTTTTTTACTTATAAGAAACAAAAAAAGGAAACTAATCACAGAACTTTCATCAAAGTTTTTCTCCACAACTGATAAATAAAAAAACTTTAAAGTTACCTCAAAAGGAACAATATTAATAATATTCATAATAAAATTAAACAAAAATAGCTTTTTATTAAAACATTTGCTTTGTAAAATGTCATGTTTGATTTTAAGGATTTTGAAAAACTTCAACTGTGGCAAAGAGCTGACCTCAAAAGCTCCAGTGTATTTTTCTTTAACATTTTCATTGAGTTGAACTTGTTTGTGCTGTATTGGTTTTCTTTAACTCAACAACAGAAATGGTGTAATAACAGAAGGAAAACAGAGATGGATTGAATTGGACCTGAGATGAAGGAGGACACGGAAATACACACATACCAAACTACACACATACACATACACACACAAACACACACCCATCTTGGTTAAGTGATGAAATGTTATTTGAAGAAATGTGTTTACTTGGCGGCTTTTAAAGTACATCTCAATGACTACCCTGTCATTCAGTGATGTGGCAGGATGTTTTCCATTTGTCCCTTGTTAATGCAATAAATCAAATTCACCCTGCCCTCTTCTTTCTTCTTCATGTGTCAGCTTTGAAAGCTTCTCCTCAATTAACAGGGTGCAGCCCTATTCAAATGCTATCAGAGAAATGGTAGAAGCAGCATGTATCATTTGTATTGCGTATGCCATCCTGTGGCTTTTAAAGAGTCAAATTTAAAACAAGCAAATGGGATTACGTGCATTTATTTATGGAGGCAGAGAATCCAGGCTTATGTTATTGCTGTGAAAAGTTGTCCTGCCAATTGGGTTTAGAGCGCATGCATCTATATTATTTTTTGCACTGGCAGCTGCAGTTTGTAAACAGATGGGCCATGATTATTTGAATCATTTGTGACATTGTGAAATTAGTCTGTTGAGGGATGGTACTGCTAAAAGTAAGCCACATATTTGTTGTTAAATATAAAGGCGTAAATATTAAATGGTTTAAAAAGGGAATTGTTTAAGTTATCTGGTGGCAAATGCACCACCATGTCATTTCAGAAAGATTAAGGCACACGTTTATCATAAAGGTATTTCCTTAGCATGAAATTTTGAGTTTATATTTGCTATATTATTAAATTAATGCATTGATAATTATTGCTAATGTTATGTAAATCTAACTGTTATAAATAAAAAAATCAATTAATGAAAATTAAAAGAAGAAGAAGTATAAAAAGTATGTTTGCTTTGCTAAATATTAAGCATTTATATTGTTTTAAAGAATTAAGTGTTGGATCAACATCTTTTAATACAAATTCAGCTTCTCTCCTAGTTCCCAAATTAAAAAGGTAGGCTGAGCCAATCTGAAATTACTTGATCAAATAATGATTATATCCCACTGTGTGAGTTGGATCCATTTTAATTTGTTTAATTCAGTAAGACTGACTCAAGTGATATAAAACAAAATAATTGTTCAGAAAAAATGGCTGTTGCTTCATTGATATATCTCAGTCAARTAATTCAAACAAATTTGAGAAGTAACAGCATTCAAACAATAATGCTCATTTAAAGTTGCATAATACAAATTGAGAAAAAATAATTTAATGTAACTAAACTGACACAGTTTTAAGTGAATAATGCATATACACCATATTTAATAATTAAATATTGATACAAATCATGATATTAGAGTTTGTCTTGTGCATGGCGATGATTTAAGACTGTAATCCTGGTTGTATTTGCTTGAATGGTACAAATTTTGGAGGCTTTTATTGTAGCGGTGCCAAGAGTAACTTGGGGGAGGGGGTGAAAGAATCATGTATATTTGAAAATAGTAATGTGGAAATAATACATAAATAGGACAAAAATACCTACAGGAAGGTTCTCATTCATTTTTAGAATCTGCTAATTTAAAACCCCTTTTATCAAAGTGTTGCACTGTAACTAATATCACTGTCATTGCACTGCATTTGTAACCATAAATCAGACCATTATGTGTTGTAAAAATGGGCAGGATAGTCACAAAATAATAAGTGACAATTTAAACAATTACCAAACAGGRATCATTGATTATACTCTGTTTAGAATCTGTCATATATCGTTCAACATTGTTTGCACTTGTATCACGTGTATGCAAAGATTGAATTAGTTTTACACTTTAGATGTATAAATACAAATGTTTGCACTGTTTAATGTGTAACTGGACGTTTGTTTAAATCCAACAAATTAGGACTAAAAAAGTCCTAATAATAAACATGCTTCATTGTCTTAAATAATGAAGATTCATCATTTAAAAAATCTTTCTTATACTCACCATGGTCACTGGAGGGCTAAATTTACTCCCTGCTGCTTTTCATCTCCTCGCCAATTTTCCCCATGAGACAAGGTGTAGCACAAATTTGACTCGAGAGTTTGACAGAAATGTATCACAGAGCTACTTCAGGAAGGAAAATTTGTGCTATTTGGGGGTTGGAACTTTAAGCTAAATCCTTTAGATCAATTGCCACCATTACATCCAGTGGAGAGATAACTACACACAGCCGAGGATTGGCCTTGAGCTTTTTGTGGGTACAAATTAGATTCGACAAAGCAAAAAAAAAAAAAAAAAAAAGAACATGCTTCTGTGGAGCGGGGCAACCTGACAAAGATCTCTAAAATTTGTAGAGGCAGGGTGGTAGAATTTAAAAGTGTTGGCAGGTATTTAAAATAAGCCAAGTCAATTTAAAATTATTATTCATAAATCGAATGGAATTTCTATACATGTGGGGACAAAGTCAAATTTAATTTGCACAGTTTTCTTATAGTTGACAACGTTTGATACTAAGTCATTTACTTTGGCAATTAAATAGTTTTGAACATACCAACAGAGCGTTTGGGAAATGCACTCTTTGCCAGTGAAGTAGGAGATTTTCAAAATACCGCAACGCGTTACAGGARCAAATGTTACCGTACCTGGTTATGGACAGCAGACGAGTTAGTAAGGTCGGTTGGCATCCTTTGGCCGCTTTAGCTGCACCTTCAGCCTCTTCATGCCTATCTGAAAGCCGTTCATGGCCTGGATAGCGGCTTGAGCGCTGGACGGGTTATCAAAACTCACGAAGCCTAAGACAAGCCCACAGAGCAGGATAGAGATGAGACATGGAGGGAAATGAGGAATGGAAAGGGGAATAGAAAGAAAGCAAGAGACAGGTGAGATGAAGGAAAATCCCTTTTTAACTCTCATCAATGACACAACAAAGGGTCTTTGTTTTCTCTTTTTCAGGAGATTAATTGAAAATCTTTGAATTCAAAAGATTGCATAAAATATCACAAAGACTAATAACAAAGATACTAAAATCAAATGAAGACAAGGTATTTGTATCCAGGAGTTTAACTTGAACAGAAAAACACATTAAAGGGTGTTCAGAGATAAGAGTGAAAAAAAGAGGGGAAAAAAAGAAGCTGAATCTCATGTGGCTTGTGGATCTGCAGACCAAAGCCGGCTGTGTAAATGTTACATGAGAGTTTGAGCCATACAAGAACAGCAGTGCCCTGGATGCAAGCAGATGTGTGTTTTCATTTTATGTGTGTGACTGAGCATGTATCTAAGTAAAGAGCAGAGGGCGCGGGGTCGTGATGAGATGCTAGGAGCGAGGTGTGCAGGACCGAGGTGCCTGCCGCTCTGAGTTATCACTTAGGTGTCGAGGCAGCATGAGCCCACAGCTTCCCCCCCGCCGGGACTCCTTGCCGGCTCTTATCAGACACCTCCCTGATTGACGGCCAGAATTTTCCGCCTGCCAGCTGATTTGATCACACTGCTATGGGTCCAATTTAATTTGGGGGGAGAGGGCAGGCTTTTGTCAGTGTAGCTGAGATAAGCCTTCTGCTTTTACAAACCCTTTAAACAAACTGAGCTGGGAAGGGCGTGTCAGTTGGTAGTGATCCCAATCCTACACAAAAACACACACACACTGGCTTTAATGAATGTCCAGGGCTCACATTTACATCCAAGTGCCTAAAAAGTGGTAGAATTCTAGAGGTCAAAATGCAGAAAAGGACAGAGTATGTAAAACTTTTAAATTCAAATATGCTACTGTTGTGATACTATATTTGTTGCAAATCTTTTTTGTTTTATTAGTATGTGCAATTTCTTCTGAAGCACGCTAAAAGTTAAAGCAGCAGTAGGTAATTTTATATTTTACACAGTAGACAGTAGAACATGAGACATATAATCTGTGAAAAATCAAGTTCTTCTGGCTCTTCCCAGTGGTTGTACAGTCATTTGCAGAAACCCACCACTCCCGATCAGAAACAACCAGAGTCAGGACGAATATCTTATCAGGGTCAATCATGCTCCTCCTAAATGGGCTGCCTCTGCACCCCCCCCCCCCCCCCACGTACCCTCATTCAAGCTCAAGATTGCCAATGTACTTCAACTGTGTTGACGGTGAAGAAACAACCTAATATTACAGGAAAACTGCCAATTTCTGAGAGTTCTGAATGTCTCATGGCTGTTTATCCTCCATCATTGGTGGCCCTGCCACTCACGAGCTTGCACATTCGCGGCAGCCTCCGCTGTGGAGGGAGGGGCTGGAGGGAGGGCTGTCACGTTGCACAGCAGAGTGCAAGTGGGATGGACCCRTAAGGTGTGTCCATGGTTTTCTCAGAACTCCCTACTGTAGCTTTAAGTGTATTTCTGGCAAACTTTAAAAATTAGCTTCTTATAAAAATGTGCCTTTGACACATTTTCATTGCCTGCTTTGGAGTAAATACTCATTTGTGGATCTTTCTACAATCTTCACATCAACTCTTCATTTTTATTATTACAGAAAAAAAATAAACCTTCCATTTCTAAATATGTAGGATAAAACTTCTAAAATACACATGCAGCCTTTAGGACTGACAAGCACTGTTAATGCATACATATATACAAGTTATAATTAATTTCTCCAGTGTAGACATAAGAACTTAAAATTGCTCAATGAATAAATTAAGCCATCCAATACACATTTTTAAAGACAAAGTAGCCCAAGATGAACAACATTTTAAAATTAGTCCTTGATGCACTGCTTTGGTTTTGTATTTCCTATGTGCAATGAAAGAGATTCAATTTAGTTCAGTTTATTTTTAAAGTGCCAAGTCACAAAAAAAATGTCATCTCAGGGCACTGTACACACACAAAAAAATTAATAAATAAAAAAAATAAAAAAAAACTAAAGAAGCCAGCAGATTGTGTGTAATCTTCACTTTGTCACAGTCTCCCATCCTGAGCAGCACRTTCACAACAGTGAAGAGGAACAACTCCCTTTTAACAGGAAGAAACCTCCAGCAAAACCAGGCTCATGACAGGCAGCCATCTGCCTCGATCATGATGTTAGGCATCTGCTGTTAAAAGGTAATAAACATTAATTTAAAAAAATCAAAGCGTGTCTGTTTTACTAGCTTTTTTTGGGGCTAACATCTTAATTATACTTTGTGGTGAGACTGATGAGGTCACTGGCTATTTGGCCTCACCCCCATGTTGACTGACAGATAATGTACTGTAAGTCAGAGGCAAATGGTCAGAGAAGAACACACACAGTGAATGAGAGAGACAGTCTGCAGACAGACAGATGAGAAAGGTGAGGGAGAGGAGAGAGCGCCTTGCAGATATGCCATGATGAAGAGAAAGTGAAAGAAAGCCAATGATGGGAGTCTTTCTCTCTCTCTCTCTGTTGGTCCCCTGGGTGCTGCTGTCCAACTGAATCAACAGCAAGGCCCACACCAGTCTATTATTATCTCTTTAAGCCCGTGGATTCCACCTGCGCCCCCTCCACCCTGATGAACTGGTCCAGTGTGTGGTAGAAGAAATGAAAGAAGAGGGGCAAGGGAGATGTTACAACGTTTCTGTGTAGAGGGTTGGGAAAGCATTCGGAAAACGGTTTTCTCTTAGGCAAATGAGACATTTTCTCATTTGCATATACCCTGTTTGCTTTGCTGCCAAAATACAATCAGGAACAATCCCTAAATAAAAGTTGTGAATATAATCCGGGCAACTCCCCTTTCACCTACTATAAAGCTGGTCTACTTGTAATGATGCAGGACTTTGTTATGATCCAAAGTGGAACCTAAAATCTACTTTAAACTCAAACATTTCGGCATGGAGGTCTGCAGGGATTGTCACGCTGTTTTGAACCAGCTCCAATTTCACACTCAAGGAATGGTAATTTTTAGAACTTGGCTTGATTTTTATGCCTCAAAGGTTGCCACTTGCTTCCCTCCTTATGTGATGTAACCGGGGAGCATTGCACCTTAATTTCCCTCCTCGCCCACCTTGTGCAGTGGCATGTAACGCCACTTTGAAAATGTTAATTGCATCTTGATTAGGACAGACACTCGGAATAAAAGCAAAGACAAACACTAATTGAAGAAAGGCAACAAGTGTCAAAGAAGAGTTCTGAACACATTGAAGTTTTTTTTATCTTTTTTTTTTTTAATTTTACACATTGTTGACTCACCAAAACATTTGCTCTGATTGGTCGCTCGGTCCACGAAGACTTTGGCAGAAATGACGTTGCCAAAAGGTAGGAACATTTGCATGAGCTCAGCGTCTCCAAACTCCTGGGGCAGGTGATAAATAAACAGGTTGCAACCTTCTGGCCCTGGTGATGAGAGAGAGAAAAAAAGAAAAAAAATGACAGGAGGGTTTTTGTGGTAACATAAACAGGAAATGTGCTATTGACAAGTGATGAGATGGGTGAATAAGTAACCTTACTCTAACCCCAAATGCATAAAGTGTTAAATCTGGTATAAAGCTTAGTGGTGTTTGTTCCATGTCMTTAACTTATTTCACACTCATTGTTACAGGATGAAGCATTTCACCAAATTATGCTATACATTTGATCCATTTATTAAAAAAAACACTGGGAATAACAAAATATAACAACACAGGAGCAAACGATGGAGTTATAAAAACTGCCTGATTAAAAAAGGGGTTGATTGAACGAGATAGAATGAGACAATTGTTGGGGATGTGAAGCACTGAGACAAGGAGAAACAGAGAGAGAAGGCAGAGCACACATTAAGACATAAGCCAAGTTTTTTGCTCCAATTATTGTGTGACAGTGGGACTGTCTTCCAATCTCTCCCCATCCCTCTACACTCATCTACCCAGCTGCCACATATTGTASTGGCCAATCTGAAAAAAAGGCGGGAATGAACCGGAGGGAGACAGAGCAAGATCATGAAAGCCAACTGTGGACACAGCGAGAGGGAGAGGGGGACTTGATGAACTCAGAGAYAGTAAGCCTGAAGCTGGCTGCTTGTCTAAGTTTCTCTCCTGTCTCATTGCTCAGGGTGATAGCATGACGAGATGAGGCAGGGTCTGGTGAGAAGCCTGATAAGAGGGCGGCAGTGGTAGCTGGCTACAGTGCCGCTTTGCCTTGGTGCGATAAAGGGTGCGCGTGCGCACACACACACACACACACACACACACACACACACACACACACACACACACA
>NW_013953736.1:29115-50186 GCF_001266775.1 Austrofundulus limnaeus
GAATTATATACTGCTGATACTGGTACTTTAAAAAAAGCCAAAGCCCAAAGAGAAACTTTGACAAAGACTATTGCCAGAGACCACATTAAAAGATTACAAAAACTCTGGCAACTTGGAAGCAAAATAGAAAAAAAAAGAAAAGAAATGACTTCAAGACATTTGCAGAGAACTTTATATAAGCAATTCATTTTTATTTGTATGTGTGAGAGACAGTTTTGTATGTTTTTTTTTTTTTTCACTGTGTATGTGTCACTAACTTATAATATGGAGCATCACACTTCCAAAGATGTGCTGCTGAAGTATGAAGGGCACATTTTCTCAAAGTGTACAAAGATGATTTGTGTGGTTAAAGTCATGGTTTCGGATTTGAGAGGATTTTCTTTGTTGACACAGGCACAGACTAATGCCATGTATTTTTGAAACCGTTAGCTTTTCTGGGCACAGCTGAAGCTGAGGCTTGACTGTCCCTGTGTAGGTTTAGATGTATCTTGGTAAATGGCTGGACTGCAAACTGTGACAGTGGACTTAGACAGGCTGGGACAACAGCCAAAACCAACAGAGACCAGAACTCAGACAGGCCAAGAATAGCTCCCTGTGTGTGACTGTTAGTATGTGCCTTTCTTGTTCGTACTTACATATAAAAATAAACTATAATAAATATTGTTATTTATCTCTCCTACATGGATAAAATAGTTACAGTATGTTATGTACAATGAACAAGCTGTATATGTACTGTATTTGGATGAGACTTGAAAATCCACTTAGCATGCACCAAAATTTAAACATAAACTAACTTTTCTTCCAAGCCATGCAGAAAACACTCATTTTCAAGTTCATATAATGAATATTCATGCCACTCAATTCTGTCTCATATAATCATGCAGATGAATAATGGAGACTGAGGAATGGTGTTCAAAAGAGTGATTTACCATCAGAGTATATCCTATGCTTTATTACATCTTATGCCGTGGCATAAGAATGAACACTACACCAAGAATGGTAATAAATGATTATRTATGCAACTAATTAATCTGATGAATATTTATAACCACTTAAACACATTGTAATGGACTGATTAAGCAGTCCAACGCTGTGAGTTTGAATTAGTGCAGTTTTTGAATAATGACAGACTAACTTTCCATCTCAGTGCTAATGTTCTCCTCTTTAAATGGGGAGCCTTTTTCTCACATTTTCCCCAGCCAGCTACCCCCCACCCCCACCCCTCCCTTCGCTAATTCAAAGCAGTGAAGCTACATTAGAATGGAACATGGCAATTATCACCTTTTATCTTGGGTGGGCGCGCTTGCTCGCTCTTACCTTCCCTCTGTTGCTGGGGAATGATGGTTGGTTGCTGGGGGAACGCTTGGCTGATTGGCGCATAGGCGGCGGGGTAGGCTGCTGTTGCAAAGGGAGAACCAGTGTGGAATTTTTCACATCTCCATTTTCATATTTGACACAACAAAACTCAAATCATTATTCCATTGTTCATTTGCGTCCTCTAGACATTGCATAAATAAATTGCATTATGACTGGGAACCAGGGCTCATTTGGCTGGTGGATCACTACACAAAGAGAATGGTGGGGGTGGGGGGGATTGAGTTCAGCTAAGCAGACATAAAAAGAAAGAAAGGGAGATTCACACCATGTTAATGAGAGCTGATGTCAGACACAAAGCAATGGTCTGTGTCATCGCTCATGTGGAAGGCTATGACATATTAAAATCTTTAACTCCTGGTGTACTTTTAGAATCAAAGTTTTTATGTGTGTGTGCATGTGTGTGTGTGTGTGTGTGTGTGTGTGTGTGTGCGTGTGTGCATGCGTGCGTGCGTGCGTGCGTGCGTGCGTGTGTGTGTGTGTGTGTGTATGTGTGTGTGTGTGACTGCAAATTCAAGTCAACCAAAAACTTTTTTGCAATTCCAATGTACAGCAGACTAATCAAGGAGGAAATTGGTTGGTCATCTGGCCATCTCTACCTGTCATAATTCTTACTGATGTGACAAACCAAAATAGGGGAGATGGAAGAAGCAAAGGGACAGATGGAGAAAGTGAGGGAGAGCAGAGGAGGTGGGAGAGACGGATCACCTGCGTAGTGCTGGACGCCAGCATAAGCCTGTTGGAGAGGGTCGGTCACCGTTGGACTCTGTGCTGCAGAGAGATGAAAAGAGAGACAGAGAAAGAAGGGTGACGTCAAAGTAGATGGAAGCAGAAGAGATTTTAAAAAATGGGAGGACAGTGGCCAAGGCAGACATAGACACAGATGTCGAGCTCACGTTCGACAGCATGACAGACATTGGTATAATTGTGGTAATCCATCAGGAGGAAAGATCACACAGGGAGTGGGAGACATTTGGGTTGTCATATCTTTGAGTTCTTCAAAATGCCTGTTCGTCCCAGATGTTTGCATCAAATATTAAAATTGTGCCAAACAAACCACTTTGTAGTTCATTATGATTGCAGCTGTCTTTGTATAATGCAGAGCTAGGGAGTGAGTGTATGTCAGTTCTTCAGGAATCAGTCCCAGACAACATTAAGAAGCTGAGGACAGCCTGAGACACATCAGATTAGCCATAATTGACTGATGGATGAACTGATGGATTCATCATGATACTCAGGCAGGCTTCTCAAAAGTCTGCCAAAGACACAACTGACTCAGCCTGAAGCTCAAAACACTTTTGCTCAAATGAAACAAAAAATGTCATCAAAGTGGTAAATTAAAAGGGCTCTTGTCAACTCTTAAACCTTTTTGAATTATATCATTTAATTTGTCACTACCAACACGCGTCTCTTGGTTTGTGGCAATTAGGTGATGTTTTTATTCAGATCAAGTTCCGCATTCAAACATTCATAGGTTGTCAGTGCAAGCAGCCAGCATTGCCAGTGCCAAAGCAACAGATTGACACTGGGTGTTGCGAAAACATTTCCTGTTCATTTTATGTAAATGTGGAATGTCTCACCTGGGTAAGGATGAATTCCATTGGTGTAGATGGGCTCAGATGTGGGCTGGCCATTGGTTTGAGGTGGGAGGGCACTGAATCCATTGACCCCAATAGGGGTGGCTATGCTGGGCACGGCTGTGGCAGAAATGCCTGGAGGTGTGCTGGTGCCTGCAAATAGATGCTGAGTTTTTATGGAAAGTGCAAGTTACAGGCTCCACATGCTACAAACTCAAACTTATTTGCATCTTTCTGCAGCTGTATAAGAAATTGCACTTCCTTGTGTAAGATTGCTGCAATCATTTATGCATAGATTTGTGAGCGTATCCATGTTATTTTTATCTTTCTCAAGGGAACCGAGTATATTGCATTATGTCATATGACAATGGATTTCATTGTGTTATATAGTATGGTTATATATTGTTTTGCATTGCATTGCGTCCTACTACTCTATAGCATACAGCAAATCTGTAGAAATGTGTAAATTATGACTCCCAAAGTGTGTACACTCTATTTTGACTAGAAATCTATTTAGTCTGGTCTAGTTGAACAGTTTGGAAGAGAGTCCAATATGGTAACATCCATACTGAAAGTAGAGCAAGTGAAAAATCACTGACCTACTTCTATAATTTGTAGTATTGAACTGCACCAGAACACCTAAAACATGTCTTGMTTTTGTTCCAGTCTAAGCCACATCATTGCAGTCATATCTCCATGAATCCATATATACATAGATAATGTTCAGCCTTTATTATCAGAACAATTTTCTGACTTTTTATTTTTATAGGTATTTTTTTCCTATTTGTGATACATGCATGTAACAATGTACCATAATGTGTATTACACTGAATGTGTTTTTTTTTCTTTTCCTCTTCTTAGTATCTTGTGGTATATTCTAAGTCTGTCACCTTGCCAGTGGCCTTTTGTGCTGATGGATTTTATTATTTTTCTTATCCAGGTGAAGGGCATTTAAGTCATGTAGGATTATGTTTGATAGGTATTAGCAAGAATATGTAGGCCTTGTGGATTACAAATGCCAGGTACAGCGTCAAGCCACTTTATATAATACATTTGCGATGGCCTTGCCTTCAGGCAGCCTGCCTACTTAGTGTCAAGCCATCAAAGCTCCTCATGACAAGGGCCAAAAAGATAGTTCAGACTGGGGTCTAGGATTATCTCACACAAATCTTTGCTATTATATTGTATAAGCCAAGGACTTTGCATCCAAAGTTATTGGATTGGCTGTGTTCCCAGAAAACTCACACCGTCAGTCACAGAGAAAGAAAGTGACAGACAGAGGAGGAATGAAAAGAGGTAATGTGTGAGAAACAGATAGAAACTATAAGGTAGCTACCAATGAGCGTACATGTTTGCCTTACATATTTTCTTACGGAGCCTCTCTTAGTACAAAGTTCTGCTTCCTTTTATTCAGCACTGGCAGTGCCTGCTTTTACACAGAACAAATGGAGCCTGCATCTTAAAAAAGAATTATGGGMGCAACAGCAAAAAGTCTTGAATGAATGTATTTTTACAGCTTCTGTGATTTTGCCTAATAATAAATGTTCCCAGCAGCTGCCAGAAAKAGTAAAACACCCCATGCATTTGGTATCAGCTGTAGCTCAAGCTTGTAGCCGTGTGAGTACATACCTGAGGACGGTGTCATAGGAGTCGCCACCAGACCATTGACATTGAAAGCTGCCATTTGCTGCATTTGTGCGGCAGCAATGGCTGCCATRGGGTTCAGGTAGGACCCTTGTGTTGCTGCCATCAGGGCTGCTTGCTGTTGCATCATCTGCTGTAGGATTAAAKAGCAGTAGGGAAAAAGATGGGCGGCAGGAGGGATGAAAAAAAAAGACAGAAAAATAAAATACGGGTGAAATAGCCGCAGGATCCGTGCATGCTTACTCTCACATCTCTTTGCTTAGCCTATGTTTTACTTTTGAACAGTATGGTCTGTATTGCCCTGAAGCTGTGCAGCTACTACAAGACTCATCTCGCATGGTGCTCATTATAGCGATACGAGATAAAGGCAACACAGTGAGATAAGTGAAGTCTGTGTGTACATATATGAGCTGTATATGTATATATGAGAGGAAAAAAGGGAGACTGCAGTGGCAGAGTTTATGTGCAAGTAGGCAATTCTCACCTGTCAGGGTGAGTTGTTAGCTGTTGTGTGAGTGTAAAATCTCACCAACTCCTAACTCAGGCTGTGACTTTCATGTGCGAATACAAAACAGAGGAAGGGTGGGCTGACAGAAAAGGGCATAAAGGGTGAACGGGTGTGTGCTTGGTAATACTGTACATCTATTTTGTGTTTTTAAAAAAAGTCATACACAAATATTATAGAAAAGCAACAGGCCTGGGTTAAAAGTTTAAATTTGGTACCGGTCAGTAAATGTTGAAATAAACAGTATAAAGGAAATTCTATATGAAGTATCACTAATACACAAAAGGCAGCTCCCCTATGAAAGTGGGGGGAAAAGGCTTCTAATGATTAACAATAAATCAATAAGGCACAGATTTGTTATTATTAATGTTAACATATCAACATTATTAAAGAGCTATTTTTGTTAAGCTGTATTGAAAGTCATTTTTTTGGGGAGGTGCTGCATGCCCAATAGCAGACAGAGCAAGTTCAAACCTTAAATCACAACAGGTTTTCTTTTTCTTTAAAGCTCACCGTCTCCTCTCCCGCCGGGCTGAGACTTACAGCGTGAGAGTAGGCGCCATAGGCCCCAAACTGGATGGTCATGGGACTGAAGATGCCGAGCTGGCCTGCCATCTGGTGCATTCTGCGCAGAGTGCGTTCCTTATCGGTGTCTGCAAATTTGACCACCAGGCTGGATGAGGCACCCTACAGGGACACATATAGTTTACAAGGTTAGGGAAATCTGGAACTTGCATGCATATGTAAAACACATGTTCAGTTCAGTTCTGTTTTAAAATATGACTAGATTTACAAGTTGGTCTTTAGACTAGAAATTTTAAAGAAACAGATTCATTTTTTCTGTTTTTGTTTTGAGTAACAGAAAAGTGAAGAAGTGTCTGCAGAATGAAAGCACAACAGCTTCTGCAACGAATGCACATTATCCAAATTATACCCACTGCTTCAGTTATTTAACTCCATCCGTCCGTCCGTTTTATTCTGCTTATCCGGGGTTGGGTTGTGGGCCAACAACCTAAGCAGAGAGACCCAGACTTCCCTCTCCCCAGCCAAATGGCCCATCTCATTCGGGGGAATCCTATGGCATTCCCTGGCCAGCCGAGAAACATAGTTCCTCCAGCGTGTCCTGGGTCTTCCTCTGGGCCTCCTCCCATTGGGACATGCTCGGAACACCTCACCCGGGAGGCGTCCAGGAGGCATCCTGACCAGATGCCTGAGCCACCTTAACTGGCTCCTCTCGACGTGGAGGAKCAGCAGCTCTACTCYGAGTCCCTCCTGGATGACTGAGCTTCTCACACTATCTCTAAGGGAGAGCCCAGACACCCTGCGGAGGAAATTCATTTTGGCCGCTTGTGTCCACGATCTCGTTCTTTCGGTCACTACCCAAAGCTCGTGACCAAAGATGAGGGTTGAACAGACCGACCAGTAAACCAAGAGCTTTGCCTTCTGGTTCAGCTCCCGCTTCATCACGACAGACCGGCACAGCGCCCGCATAACTGCAGATGCAGCACCAATCTGCCTGTCGATCTCCCGCTCCATTCTTCCCTCATTTGTGAACAAAACCCCCAGATACTTAAACTCCTCCACTTGGGGCAGGACCTCCTCCCCGACCCATAGAAGGCACCCTACCAGTTTCCAGCTCAAGACCATGTTCTCGGATTTGGAGGCACTGATCCTCATCCTGGTCGCTTCACACTCTGCTGTGAACTGCTCCAGTGAGAGCTGGAGATCACGATCTGATGAAGCCAATAGGACCACATCATCCACAAAAAGCAGAGATGTGATCCTAAGGTCACCAAAAAGGATCCCTTCAACACCTTGGCTGTGCCTAGAAATTCTGACCATAAAAGTTATGAACAGAATCTGTGACAAAGGGCAACCTTGGCGGAGTCCATCTCTCACCGGAAACAAGTCTGACTTACTACCGGCAATGCGGACCAAGCTCTGGCACCGGTCATACAGGGACCTAACAGACTGTATTAATGGGCCTGGTACCCCAGACTCCCGGTTATTTAAGTTGTTATTACAGTTATTTGACTAAATGGTAAAATTTCTTGCCCTAGATAATTTGTATAAAACTAGCAACACTACAAACTATTTCAAATATTTTCTAAATGAAGCTGTTTACTGGGTCTACAACCTGGCTCAAMTGGATGCCGTTCTTTTTTTGTTATTTCTTTCTCAGTTCAAATGATCTTTTGCTTTTGGTGGTCTTGCTATCCAGGCTGGTCCTCAGAGGTGACTGAGCCTTTTCAGTTGTGGCTACTAAACTGTGGAACCAGGTGCCCCTTCATATCAGACAGGCTTCAACTCTTTGTGTTTTTAAATGTAATCTTAACACATTTGTTTTCAAATGCCTTTAATCCAGCATGAGAGCTGACTTTCCCACTCTTCCACTACAGTTTTGTTTTATAGTTTACCATATTTTTTTATTGTTCTTGACCTCGCATTCTGTTTTGTCTTTGTATTAGTTGTAAATGTAAACAAAGATGACTTGACTTGACTTGACTTACTTGACTTGAAAATTGCACAAGTCATGTCTACCAAACAGGCTCAACAGTACGAACWAATGTCCATTTTTTTAACCAGCTGCATTTTATGTTTGCTTATGCTATTTAAATATATTTTCTCCACCTAGTACAATTTCAGTACAGTAAACACTTCTAATCTGACCATATTCTAAATATAGAACAAATAAAAACAAATGTATGCATTGCAACTTCATGTTTTATTGTGTGGTTAAAAATAGCTTCCTCACAACTTTGCAATTTGCACATATCTCGTGGGAAATGACCTACAACCTACAACAAAATAATGGTTGCATAATTACATAATCTGTTTATAGCACAACAACTTGTGTGTTTTGGTAGATGACAGTCCCCATCACTCCAGCCCTGAACGAGGCTAGGCAGGAATGAAAAATGAATCAATAAATAAATGAGTGTAAACTTTCTGCGTCACTTCAAACGAGAAGCAGTGATGATCGGTTGTTTCATTTCAGCCATTAGATGACCTGTATACTTTAGAGCTCAGCTTTGGGACCTTATATTTCTAAACTGAAGCAGGCAATAGAATTAAGTATGCACCTCTCATGGCTGCAGTCATTTAGCTGTCAGCAGTAAATGGACAAGAATTGTGAGCGTTCTTTGTTTTTGTGAACTTTCCAGCTCCACTGTATACATTGGGAGTGAACTGTGATCCTAACCAGATCCCACAGGAGTGCCAGTCCCCCCAATGGTAAAGCTCCACTGAATATAACACTGGGTAATTAGGTCTGACAAAAGCCTTCGGCATGTGGAGGGCAAAGTATTGACTAATGGCTCCTCCTTATGGCAGATATACTGTAGTTCCGTATTGATGTCCGTGCTCCGAGTTTGCATCCAATTAAATCATTTGAAAGACAGAGACCAGAATCAGTTCCTCATGTGACATCCAGACAAAGAGACAGAGAGAGGGAGATTGTCTGTGTGAGTGAAAGACAGAAGCAGAAAGAACAAGCGAGGATGAGGAGGCTGCCAGGCACAGAAAGCAGACACAGACACTGTCAAGAGGACAAGGCTTCTATTTAATTAAAGGCAGTGCATGCTGGGAAAAAGCATGGAGTACCACTAGGACAGAAGGACAGAAACAACCAGGGGGCAGTCAGGATATGATTAGTAAGATCATAAAGGCGAAAGACACAGAGAGAAAGACTCCATAATCACAACTTGGATTCACAAAATGCTTCATCCTGACAGGGTCAGTGCAAATTCTGGCTTTGATTGAAATTTCCATATTTTCTTGATGTGTAGAAATTAAAAATGTCAGAGAACTGCAGGGGACTCATGGACAGAAAGAAGCTGACTGAAGTGATTGATGATGCATACACCTATTTTCTTGTGCAGCATATTCTTAAAAAAAGTTGTAAGGAAGTTGAAACTGCTGTTTATTCAGTGAAGCTATTGAAAATAAAATTCACCAAAAAATAACAATTTGTCTTTGTTTTCTTTCCTCCATTGAGAATACTAAAACTAAACTTATAGCTGCTATGATAACCATGTTTAACAAATCAATTATTATTTTCATGAAATTTTCTAAAGTGTCACTTTTCCTGCTTTCTGAATCTGATATTGCATGTGTGAAATTGACAATTCCGCACAAGACAAACGTATTGGTAAGAGTGTTTTTTTTTTTCCAGTAACCCATGATTGTGTGTTTCAAAAACAGCCTATTAACAAAAATGAGGAAATGTTTTGGCTTTAGGTAACTACGAACAAACATATGTAGAGATAGAAAGCAGCAGCATAGACCCCAGGGTTGGTGTGTCTCAGATGGGAACCTATCAGAGCCAGCCAGAACCCCACCTCAGGCCAGAGGAGACCCATCTGCTGCTTCTYCTTTAGTGCCATTTTAATTAGTTAAATCAATACTTGGATATGGCAGTGTTAACAGCACCATTTTTCCCATTTTAATTTCATTTCCTTACACCTCCTGACCTTTTTTTYCCCCCTATATTTTCCAAACTTTTTGCTGCAGCTGAAGGGACTGGACTGTTGGATTTAATTAGGTTGGCACTGAGCAAACATGTTCTTCCAGAGTTGTTGCTAAACGCTGCCCACAGCACAAAGGCCTGGCATTTAAAATCCCTCTTTTTTTCTGATTTGTGTTTTTGTGTAGCTTCAAATTATTTTATTGTCTCATGAAGAATTCATTATGAGTATTGTTACTGCAAAAGCATAACTGTTGTGATTGCATCATGACTCAAGTTGATTTGAAGACAAGAAAATACTTGCACCCAAATGTCTGCAATGGATGGTTTTGGGGAAAAAAAGTTAAACTAGTGTCAGCTCTGCAGGTATTGTCAGTTCTGTCACTCATGGTACATCACTTTGAATAGCAGTTGTCTATTGTTGTGAAGATCCCTTCAGACCAGACTGAAGGTCTAATGAGGCCAAAAAGATTTATCTAACAGATCAAAAGTCTAAATCCACATTTAAAAATATGAGTATGTGGCCGAGTAATGAAGAAATAGGTGGAGGCAAACAATGAGTTCTGGATGCAAAGCAGTTACTCCTCCCTGGCTGCAGAAAATCACAAGCTGACAAACAAACAAAATAATAACCTTGCCCAGCATGACTCCTATACCTGGAGAGAAAATGAATTCTCCAAATTTGATAAGGGCCAACAGGGAGCCATCACTTTTGACAGGTTCAAATAAGGAATTTGTCACAGGTTCAAAAACTAATCTAATTTTTCAAACAACACACTTGACTTGTGAAAATCTCCCTTATTGGATTTTGTAAAGGGCTCAAAATGTGCAGATGGAAAAACGCACAATGGTAATTGAGGGATTAGAACTCAACTCCAGCAATGAAATGGCATAATGCTTTTATCTCTGCCTTATTGCAACAAAAAGACACTCTTGTGGAGTATCCGCCAAAAGGTAAACAGACCCAAATGTTCTGTCCTTCACATGACTCACAAGAATACATGGTCGATAAATGGAAAGCTATAATTCATGAGAGAGAGAGAGAAAAGAAGTGAATTAAATCCTACAAAACATAAGCTTCACTCATTTATCATATAACAACTCCATTTCAACAGTTGTCTCTGCTTATTTTACTGATCTCAGAAAATGTAGTTATAAACTGAGGATGCATAAAAAGAATGAATAAATAAATTTAAAAAAATAAAACACCAGAAAATGTTTATTTAGTAATTGCATGAACCCCCTATGGACCTCATATTGAACTCTCTGTGCCCTGCTGTATTGCAACAAGTCTCATGGGATCCGTATCTTGTTACTAGAGGAGGATTCTGACTTGTTCTGGCTTCACTTCCTTTGTCTATAACCACAACYGTGCAGTAACTAGAATGGAACTAAAAATATGCATAAGAACACTCTTAAGAGCATTTTCACTGAGYAAATATTCAATTTAAATTGCATGTTTACATGGTATGGAAAAAATGGCTTGAAGATGCTTTCTTAGCTGTTTGATAAAAGGTTTTGAATTTTCAGTTTTCTCTGACTTGTTCTTTTCTCTCATTAACGCACAACTGTAACATCACACTATTTTCTGCCGCCAACACTAGGAGAACTTCCTGTGCCCTGCCAGCCACACCGTGACACTAAAGATGACAACGTCTGCAATTTGCTGGGTGTTGTGTGACTGGCCCTGGCTTTGCCATTTGAAGTTTGCCACCTGTGTCTCTGCAGCCTTACAGTAATTTAACAGCTGAACTGGTCAAAGTCCCTGCTCTGAGCTCAATCACCTTTTAAGTTAATATTGGAAGCACAGGCAATAAACTTCAATTGAAGCTATGACCCTGTCAGCACACGCCCTGTGGTGACAACCCTTTGCCCTTAAGCTTCATTAAAGTGGTTCATTGTGAGCTTGTGTACTTTGGTGACGGGCATAATTTTTAGTATATATGTGTGAATGTGTGTGAGCTAGGTAACAATGTTGTTTAGAAAGCACTGYGATGGAACGAGTGGCAGAGTGAGAGACAACTCTCTGTTCAAGGTTCATTCAGACCTCACAGCTGGCAGCAGGCAGTACGCGGAGCAGCCCACTCTCTGAAGCCTGCCTCCTGTTAGTCTGCCGCTGACGACATGTGGCAGCGATATTATCCAAATTAACTGCATCCCCCATTGAGACCAAAGCTTTTGCTGGGTACTAATGGCCACCTTGCCTATTAAGCTGATAGAAAGTTGAATTTGAGGAGATGAAAATAACAGGTGCAAGGATAGACGGAGAGAGCTATGGATCATGTGCTTGTAGGTTACTAATGAACTTTTGGCTGCCTTTTCGATCTGCCTTGGGTGTCTCTGAGGCTCCATATGTTGTCTTGAACAGTTCATCAGCAGAAGACCTCAGGTGGCTCAGTTACACAACTTTAAAAAACTGTGCCTGAGCTACAAGACAAGGCGATCTACACAAAGTGATATACTGGTGAAGGTCATCAATCACCCCAGGTCATGGTAATCCTATTAACTTCAACCAAAGGCACGAGTTCTTTTTGAATTTCAAAGATGTTTCATTTCTCATCTGAGGAATTTCCTTAACTGAAAACTGAAAAATGCATAGTTTTTGTCATGATCTGTGTTTTTGCCTTCATTTTCTAGTGTTTTTCTGTTCCCCTGTGTTTTCTCTTCCCTGCTGTCTTGAGCTCCAGCCCTGCCCACACTCACCTGTTTCCTCTTGTGTCTCCTCAGGTGTTTCCCATTGTCTCYCATTAGTTCTCCTTTATATTCTGTGTCCCGTCTTCAGTCATTGTCGGATCATTGTTTTGTCGATGTTCAGTCTTCCTCGTGCCTTCCTTGTATTTTTATAAGGACTGAGAGGTCTTTGAGCTGCTTTGTCAGCATTTTTGAGTTATCATTAAAACCTTTTGCTACTTTTGAACTTCGCCTGTGCCCTTACTAAAACCTGTCAGTTTTAGTAAGCTGTTGGTGTTTATTTATTTATTTATTTATTTGTTTATTTATTTATTTATTTATTTATTTTTGAGTCAAATTTACATGCAAGCCATTCTCCTCCCCCTCCTTGGGCAGTATAATTTTCGTTGGTTTTCTCCATCTTGCACTGTGCTTCTTACACGTGGATCAGACCAACAAAATCCCTAATTACCCTCGGAATGGAGGGGAGGGAGAGAAATCTCAGAAAAAATAGTTAACCATCTTCAAAATTTAAAAAAAAAGTCCCGTTACTTTTGGTTACACATTATTTAGACACCAAAATGCAGCATCATATTATTCATTAAGATTTGCTTAAAATAAAACAAACGCAAGTCTTTGAGTCAACAAGGTCATGTAAAGGGTTGCTAACCTTTTGTATAAACTTCAATTTTAGCACAATTGTGTATGATTTATGTGCAACATTATTTTGCTTTATTGGTCCATTGATTTGCCTGCCAAAGTAAATGTTGTGCCTGCTGCACACACAGTTTGCTCACACAAAGTGAACCAGCTCTACCACTTAAATGTCTCTCTTATTACTTCAACGTAATGCAAAGTGAGGCAGCTTCAAAAAGATGTGTAAATTACAGTACATCTGGATTCCAGGACACCGTCTCACTGCCAGGAAGCATCCGTAAATATTTATTGCGGAACATCAGTGAAAAGTGTGAAAGTGCAGATGCCTGCCAGAAAAAAAAAATAAATAAAAAGAGTGCGCTCCTGTGTGTGTGTGCAGCGCTATAGTACACAACTTGCAGCGTGAAATGCTTAGTAAACTACTTTTTGTTTTTTTGTTTTTTTCTTATTTTACTTGAGGGTTTTTGGTGACCTTRTTTAGAGGAAACAATAGCATAACCGCATCATTAAGAGTCAAATCTAYAGCTAAATAAAGACACTATGGTGTTTTATGCATCTCACAACTAATGTTTATGAAACTACATTWACACACAGTCGTTCCTATTTTCATTTTTGCTGTGTACACCTGCAGTCACTACCTATTCTATGTTTCAAAAGTGCATGACTTGGTTCCAGAARATTCCACATTAATTTAGAAGCAATATAACCTGTGTTGACATTAAACTATTAGTCTTCAATTTATCAGAATAAATACCCTGGTACGCCACAGATAATACTCAGACATTGATTAATACATGTCAGGAAACTAAAAAATCATTTGAATGCTGACAAATTGCAAGTCACCCATAATATTATAAAGAACCCAATGCAGAAATGTCAAGAAGCAGTTGAGRAAGCAAAAGCAGCTTATTAATACAACCTCATTTTGAAGATCCATGTTAACTCTAGGGTGCTTTTCAATATTATTGACTTACTTGTTAACCATCCCTCCAGTCTCTCAGTAATGAAGCCTCCCCTGATAAGTATTTTTAAGTGTTTTAAATGTTTAATATTTCTTAACAAAAAGTAGTCCCATGACAGGGGCCATGCTGTCACTGGTAATAATTTGCCTTTGATGAGATGTTTCCAGGACACGTCTCTCATGTAGCTGAAAAAAGCTTTGGTTTTTGTGAAGCCTTTTACCTGGTCTCTTCTAGTTACAAACTACTCAGCCGTTCTTAATCCTCATTTTATTGTTGAGAATTACGGAAAAAAAGTTCTTAGAATATGCAGCTGAGACTTCTTTGGAAATATATTTAGCTGTTTCTGTGATGGTTAGACAGCCTGTGTGGGTTGTTAATSTCTAAACAGCTTATAGCCTGTCAGGTTAATTACCTGCCACAATAGCTTGACAAGTATTTTATTTATTTATTTTTTTCATCTTGAGTGTGTTATCATGGCAAAACGTATTTCAAGAGACACCTTTAGCAGTAACYAGAAATCAAGGCTTGAGAATGTGTGCTGGCGGATGTTGTCAAGATGAAAGATCACAGCCCCACAAGCTAAAGAACGTTACATTGATTAGTTACGATTGTTGGAGTTTCGAACATCAATGTGGTCTGACCTATGAATGCAAAATTAAAGATGCAAGAAGTTATAAAGCTGAGGAAACTAATCATTTTTGTTCTTTATTTCCTTCACAAACATTACAGCTGCATGGCTGACGGCTGCAGTGCAAGTGATGTGGAACAAGTAGATGTAGTTCTTTTATTTAAAAAAAAAACTCCTTGACCATTTCCTTTTGTGTTACTGTGAAGCTCCAACTACGGTATGTATAGTTTTCAATGGCAAATAAAATGTGCATATTTTGCATGTGCAAAACACACAGCTCTACTGCTAGTCCAATAAACTGCATGTTTTTTTTAAATGTGGCGCCATTTAAAAGGGAAATTACAGGCTTTCTAATTGTAAAAGATATGTTGCCAAGAAGCATTGGGCCTCATGCAAGAACATGTTCGTATTCTTATCCTAAATTTCTCTTTCTTTTGTTTGTAGGAAGGGTTCCTACGAACATGTCACATCAGATTCAACAAACTCTTCTACCTTCAGGAAAAGTGTGTAAAATGAGGAGCGTAAACTGATGAATGTGTATCCAGGTGCTCGTGCACGGGGACAGGTGATTTGCATAATTACCACCCCAAAAAACACCATATAAGGCTRTGTTTCCTGCCACACATACCAGGAAGTGTCCATTCATAAATGACATCACAAAGTAAAAAAGAAGACCTGGTTCGGAGATTGAATGTCTGCTCTCGGAGAGCCACAAAAAAAGTATTTTTTAACAGCGTCAGCTGTGGAATTAAAGGATCTGCTTTAAAGGTGAGGAATGAAATGAGTGCTGTTAATGTCGTATCACCCGTGGGTCGTAGTCACAGAAATAAAAATCTAAATCATATTTATGTCTCTCTGTAGTCCTGCTCCGGTTTTTCTTTGGTCAAATATTTATAATTCAAGTGTAAACAACTGTGTTATATGTTCCACTTATTCAGAGGGGCAGTCGAGCACCGCAGCACCCCCACACCACCCCACACCCTGGCGCAAATGTTGGATGCATTTCTGGAGAAAAAGCATTTTAAAGTGTCTCAAAACTTCAGTTAACTTCATATTATTATTGTAGTGCTAAACAACAAAATTAAAAACCAATTTATTTTAATTTAACCAAATTTTGTCATTAATCTAAATTATTACATTTAAAAATCTAATTCCAATCCAAACAGAATAGCCTCTTGTCAACATAATTATAGGGTGTGATTTATTTTCAACTCAAAATATCTTGAAACTAATGAAATATAAAGTTATTAGTGAAGAAAATCAGTCTGGATAACAGCAGACTGACTGCTCGTAAAATATACGACAGGTCTGGACCACACATGAATTTTGTTCGTATCGGAAGAAAATCTTAGAATACGAAAACATTGGTGAATGCCACAAATTCTCCTAAATCACTCGTACGCACAACTTAAGAACAAATCTGTGCGTACGAACGNGCGTACGAACGGTTCTTGCATGAGGCCCAAAGTTACAACAAAAAAAATATACCTAACACATTTCTCTTTTTTTTTTTACTTTTTGTGCTAACTTTATAAATGTATACATTTTTTTCTCTCTCATTTTAGGGACTGACTACACTACTTAATGTTCAGTATGAATACTTATTACATCAATTATAATTTTTAACCTTTTTTTGCTATGTAAAATTTTTACATTATAACACAAATGGAAAATATCAAATTTGTGACATTAGATGGTAAGAATATTAACATATGTTAACATATCAAAATTCATAAAAAGAACCCTTTTAGCTTGGATATGCTCACTAAACAGTGTCATTCATTTTATTTTATTTTTCCAAAACCATTTTAGAGTTACCTCCTTGTTAACAAAATAACAGTATGATAATAACATCCAGCCTCAGTTGCGGACTGCATCAATCCTAAAGTTACTTGGTCGATTCTTTATTTCCAGCTCATTGCTTCGTTCCAAAAATAAAATGCTTCACCAGAGCATCCCGGACAGAGGCAGGTTCAGATATAAACACCAAACTAAACAAGCACGTCAGATAATTATTTAATCGGCTCGGATTGAACAACAACTTCAGATTCAACATGATAAAAGTAGCATCCATGCTAACTCTGTAAACAAGCAGCCGACTGAATGAGACATCGGCTTTTTCTGTGCATGCGGGTCTTATTAAAGTCGTGGAGCGTTCACATTGGAGTCTAATGCAGGTCACATTTAAAATGTAATGAGAACTTTCATGCCAAAAAGCAGATGTTTTTTCCAAAAATCAGAATTGCGCATTAAGACCTACAGCGTAGTATAGCCAATGATGTCTCATTGAACTTATTTTATTCCAACATTGGAAAGCCAGTTATTGTTTAATCTTCATTCTAATCTTTACGTGTTTTTTTTCTGTTAAAAACATGTTTCAGCAAAGTCTTGACAATGTTGATTAGTTGCTTTGAAGCATTGCAAACTTGTTGGTGGATAAGAAGATTAGAAAGTTAGATTTTAAAGTTTACACTTCTGGTTTCTTTTAAGTTAAAACAGGTATTTTTTTTTTTTTTTTTCAGAAAGAGCAGAAAAGAAATGTGCCTCTCTCTCATTAGTCAGTTCATCTAAACATGGTTCCATTGCAGGACCAAGTCATAAAACTGTCTTTCTGTCATCATAAAACACTTGTAGCTTTGCTCCTCTCTCAATCTTCCAGTCTTGCTCTGAGTCTTGTCTAAAGTCTCAACAGAAAGTCTTGAGTTTGGTTCTGACAATGAGCTCTCCCAAAATGCTCTAAGGAAAGAAGAAATGCTCTCAGTACTATGAACGGAACAGAATCATATTGAACAGAAAGAGGCTCTCCTGACCGACACCTCAGATGCAGGCTGCATCTGCAGATTCTTCAAACTTCATGGGATTTACCTTTCTAAAGTGACTGAACTTTTTTTTATTTAACAACTATTTTAAACCTTTTCATTTTTACTTCATTTGAGAAATACTCCAGAAACGTGTTCCTTTTGAAAGTCTTTTTCCTGCTAAGATGGTGCAACCAGACAGCTGAAACTGTCTCCAACTTGATTGGTAAGAACAGGCAGCATGTTCTCCTCCATCTGCAAAAACAACGTCCAACAAACTGAATGATTTGAACTTCTGGAAAACTGATGCCAGTCAGACCTATACATGAGCCCCGAGGTACCAAGATCTGACCACTGTTCCTGCAAGCAGCGAGGCCCTCAAGGTCTTCTATGTGTCCAGCCTGTGAACGTGTAATGTCCACTCTTCAGCTCCTCCTGCCTTGGTCAGTGACCACACACTTTAGTAGGAAGAACCTCCTGACGGTCGGATCTCCAGATCCTTGCAGAATCGTCATTATGGTTTGGTGTCCAAATTATTTAACATTTGTTCTGGGTTATTAATAGATAAAACTGTTATCCAAAAGCGTTTTTATTTTTGCTTTATCACTTTGAGTAAACCTTTAATCCTGATTTACTTTGAGTTAGTCAGTTTAAGTTGTCCTGATGCATCTCAGTAATCCAGGTAGAAAAAAAAAATCAAAAAGAAAAAAAAATAAGTAGGTCCTCTGGATGGGTTCTTCTTTAGTGAAATGTTTCGTTTCTCGTCCAAGAGACTTCTTCAGACTGATGGTCTCTTGGAGGAGAGACAAAACGTTTCACTAAAGAAGAACCCATCCAGAGGACCTACTTTTTTTTTTCTTTTTGATAGTCAGTTTAAGGTTTCACTCCTCTTCATCCACAGTAATATAAAACATAAACCCATATTTTAGACCTCACAATATTTCAACACTTACTCATATACCCACAAACCACTGGAACCATCATATTAATAATTGATTCCTTGGTTTGTAAATAGTTAGTATTTTTTTGTAATAAAACCACATAAACTACAAGTACTGTGTCTTAATTTCTATGTTTATGTTTCAGAGGGTCAAACTGTCTTATAAACCTATATACCAATGCATAATCTGAGCTAAGGCTAAATAAACTAGAGTTATTGGTAATCTAAACAGAATGCAGAGTACTAAATATTAATATTCTTATGTGTTGAAGGTGTTCTCATACACCAGGGAAAAAAAGTAAAAAAACAGCTCCTTATTTGTTTGTTTCTAGAGCATAAAGCAATAGTAGGCATGCACAAAATAGATGCAATAATCCTGTCAGTACCACAATGATGTAAATAATCTCAGCTGGAAAATATAATGTTAGGATAGCAGGGGAAGGATGCAGATATTGTGTGAAGGCATAAATAAAGAGTTTCCAGCTGTGCAGTTTAAGGTAGCTGATGTCGACAGAGGGAACTGTTTGTTTACAACCTCACAGTGTGAGAAGTTGTGTGATTCTCAGTTTGTGATGTTGTTTGAGCTACTGTGGTGATAGTAAATAGATGTATGTATTGCATGTTTGTTACACTTTTGTGAGCTTTTAGCCCTGATATATGAAATGTCATAAACATGGGAAGACAAGGACTCTACGTTTCAACAACATAAATTCAACCTGCTGTAAAAATATGCATGTAGAAGGGAACTCAAAGTGAGGTTTGGATCATTGCATGCCTTTTTGCAGTGCAAAACAGAGCAGGATATCACAAAAGGACAACCAGATTTAGTCTCCAATTGAGTCTATCTTGCAAACCAGAGACAAGCAAACTAACAAACATCACAGCTTGGAAAACTTTCTAACCCTGGCCATATAGTGTGATAAATTACCGTCTAGTGTTACTTACAGGCATAGTTTGTCCACCGTGCAAGCTGTTGATGGCGGCTTGTGCTTCTGCGTGGCTAGAGAACTTCACAAAGGCACACCCTGTACACAAAGACAAGARAAGCAAATCAGCAAATACATTTAGGAAAACGTTAATCTTTACATTTGATTGTACAGAATTGTGTCTGACTTGACTATTGGATAAAAAAAACTTAAATCAGGCTGAATATTATAAAGGGAATTTGAGCACCCTCTTCATGCCTCTTTCTAAATTAAATCTTTTTTTTTTACAATAAGATCTCAACTTTTTTGTGAAAATGATGCTGTTTATGTATTTGCACTCACAATGTGCAAGCAAAGCATGGTACTTTAATCTACTCTTCTAACCAATTTAGTGCTTGCATATAATTCTGAGTTATAGGGAACATGAGCAGAGTAATAATTTCTTATGTGGCAGTCAGATTCAGTTAAATTTGTTATGTTACTGCAAAAAAAATAAAATCTAAAGTCAGTATAGTATTGGCCACAAGGCAAGCGAGTGGGCTTCGGTTGAAATACTCTGGAGCAACTGTAAAGATGGCATTAAAAATTATTCACGTTTATAATGACGTGCAGTAAAAGACTGGATGCACACATATTGTGAGCACATGAATAAACAGTGTGTAAGTAAGGGCAGGCTCTAAACTAATATAGGACCATCGTAAAGTGAAATCTGGTGACTTGAATTGCAGTAAAACATGAAATCTGGTCATTTCCCACAAGCCATTAAATGAAACATGAGCTATTTCTCTGAACTTTATGGTTGTCACAGACTGCACACTGTATTCTGTTATGTCCTATTCTTATACTTGCCTTCAGGTAGCTCATGTGTTAAGAGATATCTCATTAACAAACTTGTAGATTAATTCTGCCACCTCCTCATTAATTGAATAGCACAAGTGATTTAGAATCAGATAAGCCTCTAGTGGATTTAGTCACCATTTTCTCATGAAACGCTCGTACCTTTTTGAAAATATTACCCATTTGCAAGAATTTAGTTGAGGCAACAAAAACATGTGTAGTCTTAAAACTCAGGAGATACTGTTTCACTGGCAGCAATCTGTCCTTCATCAGGAGCCATCTTTTTACGTTAAACAGTTACATTTCATGACAAAATTTAAATGACTGACTTGAAGGACTTTTATTCAAAGMTTTGTGTTTACATTCAAGTCAAACAATAAATGGTGGTTAGTTGTAAATGGCTGCATGTCAAATCCAAGTGAGTGGAAAAGGCCATGTGTTTTCTGCACCGTTAAATGCCCTCAGAGCTGTGGAGATCCACAGAGGCAAACAGACGAGTCAAAGGAGCCTTTGATTCTGTCACAGCGCTCCAGCACCCTTTTACTTCACTTGAACGCCCCTCCAGGGAAGAGGCAGGAAAGGTCTTTGTTTGTCCAAGTGAAATGCATCAGCCCACTGTGTACTGGTCTGACTGCATCTGGGTGTTTTCAAACAAACACGTTTAACCTTTGCAACACAGACTATAGGACAATTGGAATTAGCATTTAAATATATATATGTAAGGCAATTTGAAATTTTTACATTATTTGTTGTAACAATTCTTCTTGGCAATAAATCTTAAAGCAGGCACCTGATTGGCAGCACCTGGGGGTACCAGAAGTGCAAAACAAGTAGCAATAACAACAGCAAAATAGTCTGTTTGTCAATGGCAGAGAAAATATGATTTTTTTTTTCATGTACACAACCCACATTCTCAGCTCTACTGCGCATCCCATAAATGCATGTTGCTTACAAATGTGGCACCATTTAAAAGTTAACTTAACAGGCTTTTGAATGGTTTAAGATGTATTACCAAGTAGCATTGTTACAACAAGGTAAATAATCCACCAAACACAAATTTTCTTACATTTTGTGATAAGTTTATATAT
>NW_013953736.1:51186-57522 GCF_001266775.1 Austrofundulus limnaeus
GAGAGAGAGAGAGAGAGAGAGAGAGAGAGAGAGAGAGAGAGAGAGAGAGAGAGAGAGAGAGATTGTATTACTTTCAAGTGAGAAGATCTGCACTGCTTTTTGAATTCCCGGGGTAATAATATGTATGCATGAATTCCATCCCTCTGGATGGGTGACATTTATAACACAACTTAATTATAGACCTAAAAGCCATCTCTCTATTATTGCTGACAATTCAGGGCTCTATTCAACTCTGGCAGCAAGTGTTGCACTTTGAAAGTACTTTGAGGAGCAGCACCACAGAGAGATGGATGTTCAACTTCTCGGCCTTTTTATTGGGTGAAGAGGGCCGCTGAAAAGCCTCTGAGTGGCATAAATTTACATCAACAGGGACAAAGCCTCAACCATGGAACAGATAGCGCTGTCAATTTCAAGGTCTGTCTCATTCAAATTATGGGAACCTCATCCCGAGCGAGGYGGCTGGCAAAATAATTTGCCGTAAYATTCCGTAATGATTGCGTGGGACTGTTGCATAGCGAGTGATAGAACCAGATACCTATATATGAAACTTTTGCCTCATGGTGGCATTCATAGTTATTATGATTTCTTCCCCCCGCCAAATTTCATAATCGCAAAACCTAAAGAAGAGAACAATCGACTCAGCGATAACAAAGATAAGTTTCAGAGCGGAGAACGCTTGGTATGTGGTGAGAGTGAAAGAAAGAGGCAAAGTGTTGGGTGTAGGAGGCTGAAAAGGAGAGAAAGCACGAACAAGGCGGCGAAACTAGCTTCTGTCTGACACTGCAACATGGGCTTTATTTCATTTTATTTGCTGTCAATCAGCTTGAGGCATCTGAGCAGACAAAAAAAGAGAGGGAGACAAAAAGGAAGAGACAGAAAAAGTGGAAACGAGCTGCGGAGGAAGAAAGGTGGCGAGCTGGAGGGGGCAACGCAGAGCAATAGACCTGGGATTAACAGTGAGAGGAATAGATGTAGACACAGATAGGTTCAGTACAACCGGGCTTTTTCTTTGATATACTCAGAAGGATTTGCAACATTGCACATTATCCACTGCTGTCCTTTGCCTTCCTCTGTGTTCAGAGGCTTTAGGTACAAGAATAAATCGCAGTCAACAGACAGATAAAAAAAAGAGGTGGAAGTTCAGAACAATATCATGGGTATTATGGCTCTAAATGTGACTGAGACCAAAGGAAACTCTTAAAGGACAATCTAGAGAATTTTACACTTTCATACCTATCTCACCTGTGTCACACGTTTTAAAGTTGTTGTTTTTTTTTTTGACTCTAAAAGCCAAAAAAACACAAATAATGTTCCTGAGTGTGGGCAAGTCAACCACACAGTGAGTGGCAGCAACAAACCAGAGCCTGACTGCTTTATTTACAGTAGGACAATATTGTCCAAAAGTGTTTCTGGGGAGGGATGATGGGAATATGGGAAGCAAACATGATAACACCTTTCCACTTTTCAGATAACAGGAAGTGGAGAAACGGAGCGCGGGATGGAAAGGAGAGATGCTGTGTGTGTGCCAGTACACAAGCCCGAAGTGAGAGGAACTGAAGAGACATTGTAAGAGGGAAATCAGCAAATAAGGGGGAAAAAAAGATGCCATGGGGTAAGTGCAAAATATATATACAAAAAGTAGTGACAAAAAGGGAAAGTGGGAGGAAGAAGGTGTCAAAGTACGGTGACAATGAGAGGAAAGTAAGTGCGACACATAAAAGGTGTGTGTGTGTGTGTGGGGGGGGGGGGGGGGGTAGCTGAAAGGGAGGATGAGTTATTCAGAGCAGAGTGCATCAAAGACCGCGGCGACGAATGCAGCAAATGCACGACTTTAACAAATGTAAAGGAAAGGAATGAACAGACAAGAAATAAGGAAGGACAAAGAAAGAGGAAAGGAGTGGGAGGTGTGTGGGCTCTGACCCTTACTGGCCCCATCAGGCCCTCGAAGTACGGTGCACTCCTCAATCTGGCCGAAGGTCTCGAACAGCCGCCTGACGTCGTCCTCGCTCTGCTGCTTGCCGAGCATCCCCACAAACAGCTTCCTGTCTTCTGGATTAGGAGAGAGATGGGGATGGGGAGGAGGGGGAGAGGAAGGAGGAGGAGGTGGGGGGGAGCCAGAAAGGCAAAAAATAAACACTAGAGCTGATGGCACCATTCTGTAGAGCTTTTCTTTTCTTTTCTTTATTTTTTTCTCAGCAGTTTGCTGTGTTACTGCTACTGCTGTTGTTACTGTTGTTGATCTTACTGTTGTGCGGTGCTCCACCACCACCCACCCTGTGATGAGGGTGATACATTTCTGTATCTGAACTATTTAAGTCTCCTACAGTGATGCTTGATAAAGGTAAAAATAGTTCTGTGGAGTTCAGGTAGATGGAGAACGRGAGGAAGAATATTTTGTTTCGATAAAAAAGCACTTTGATTGTCTGAGAGAAAACACAGAACAACTCATGTACTTGTTTTCTTTTTTTTTTAACCAAAATAGCTGATCCTATATTAAACAAGAGCAAACTCTTTGTAAAAGTGAACAATAACTACAGGATTTGTTAAATATTTTTTATTGTTAACATTTTAAAAGTTTTGCAGCATAAAATTAACTTTAAATGTTTTTAGTCAGTTTGCACTAATTTTTATTTATTTATTGTTGAAATTTAAAGTTTACACTATCTGTTGTTGATTTTATTTACAATATGCAGAATTATGAGCACATATAARACAGTCATGCTATTTTATCATGTGCGATTGTGGACATTTTCATGTATAAGGGACAAATTCAAATAAAAAATTAAAAAAATAATGTTATGAGCCAAATATTTAGAACATCTACTGTACAAAATTAAGCCACAACAAAATAAATGAATACAAAAATACAGAAGTCATTTCAAAWATAATTTTCTAGATTCAAAGAGTGGAGCACTTTAAACAAATCATCTCTTTTGTAGAAATGATAATTGTGGTTAAGGAGAAAAGTATGGCTTTCTGTGATGGAAAAATGAAGAACGAACTGTGAACATTGCAAGACACTTTCACTTTGTAGTCTATAAGAAATAGTTTTCTTGCCTCACAGTGGAGAAGTAAAATGTGCAGTATCAAAGTTGATATAAAATATTTTAAGCTGTAATGAAGGAACTAATGATTTATGTGACTGTGAAATTAACTACTTTACTTTGTTATAAAAATGCATTTTTTTCATTATAACAGTAACAAAGAAATTTTACCAGTTTATTCTTTTTTCATGCTCTGAAACTGAGCTAGAAATAAATAAATCCATTAATAAGCAAAGTAAAACCTAAACAGAAATGCAGAAACCGAAACTTGGTCCAATGCTGTTTGGTGTTAAAAAGGTAATTGAAAGTTATGCTTAGAAATAAAATAATAAATAATAAAATTAAAAAAACGAGAGAGTGAAAGTTTGTTTGAAGCAAAAAAGAATCAAAGCTAAATTAAAAGCGTTAAAAGACAGAGTTTGAACCTAATGAGAATCTCACAAATCAACCTCGTATTATATTTCTTAATTATGTCACTTTTTCTTCTTTTCTTTATTTTTTAACAAACGAAGGTGCATCCCTCAATGGAAAGATGACAACTCAGCTACCGCAGTTCAAAAAGTTATGCAAGTTTTGCTTGGGTGGCTGGATTTGTGAACGTAAACTAAGCAAAAAATGAAAACAGAAGTAGAGATGCTGTACATTATATCTTCACCTATTAGGCACTTTTTCCCTATTAGGTGTTGCGATGATGTATGTTGGAACTTTAGAGGAAGGAAGAAATTGCATTTTGCAGTAAAAATGTTGTTTAATGTAAAGGGTTTCAATGTRTCAGCTGTTTTAATTTTACCCAATGGAAGTAAAATGTGCAGAACACACACTAATCTCACAACTGCTAATCCCTGTCCTTTTTCTAGTCCCAGATGGAGGCACTCTTTCTCAGATGTATGGTCTCCATGATWCAAAATCTCCAGTCAGGTAGCTGGATTTTTATAATTAATCTTCGCAGTGTCTTAGCATTAGACAGAGCATTTATCTTCTTTACATCTTTTACATTATGCATCCACTCTTCCTCYGTGTTGTGGAACGAAATGGCTACTAGCAAGAACCTATCACCAGGACTGAGTGGAAGTGGCAAGACGAGGAAGAAAGGGTTTATTAGAAATGACACTGTTGATCTTCGGTATGAGTCATTTGAGAGGTGGGGAGCGGGATCAGGAGTGGGGAGGAGCAGAGGGCTGGAGCATCACCTGGGCCTCGACAGATGTGACGCCTCCTGTACCTGCCAGGCCCCATTAGATGCAGCTGTTCCAAAAATAAAGCATCGGGACATTTTTATTATTATTATTCCTGGGGTAAGTCAGCTCTTCTTCTGTTCCTGTAAAGTTCAAATGAGGCACCTGCCTTCTACCCACTTGGCCACACGCATAAACACCTGTGGAATCAATGAAGCTTTGCTGCTTGGTCTCGATAGCTGGTGTTTTTGTGAAGGTGTCAGTTCATGTTTGTCCAGTTTCACCTCACGCTGCACTTCTTAAACCTACCAGCAGAGCTTACTTTAACTGCTCTCCTGTTGAGCTCCTGGGCTTTGAAAMCCCCCAATGACGTGTCAACAGAAAGCCATATCGATGGGAATTGAGTTAATACACTCAAAAAAAAAATAACAATACCTGATTACATTGTTGAGATCAGTGCCTAAAGAGCAGGTGGACAAGTAAGCATTGCTGAAACTGTGTCGACAGTCGCAAGGATCAGGTGATGTGACACAGCTCACCTGAATGCATTTGACTTTACAATCCTTTCCGTTTTCACTAAGGTGTCCACGTTACAACTCAAACAAGGACGGTGAGGCGGCACTCTCCTCCAGCACTACATTCATGTTTAGGGACAAATGTCTCATCTCAGTGCTGGCCCGAGGAGATCTAATGGCGGCTTTACAAGGCTAATTAACAAGCCATGAGCAAGGTAATGAACTTTCCAAATGCGCTGGCAAATGCAAAAATAAATCACACCCCAGTGAATGCATTAAAGGAAGTGTGAGTGTACTTTTGAGCCTTCCACTGGGAAGGCTGCAGTGAGAAAATGAATTTGGAGCCGCTATCTTTTCATTGCCGGACCTGAGTGTGTCTCAGTCGGCCCTCTGCGTGCCCCAGCCAGTATATAGATTGCTATTAATTAGTCCACTTTGCACCTGCCTCCCAAGCAGCTCTTATGGCATTTTCCAGGTTCCCACTCATCTCCTATGGCCACTCGCTTTAAATTGCCACTTTACAAATATGAATAAATATTCCGTAATCCAGCCTCTGTAGAGGAAGATGATCCCGTGACTTTAAATGGGTGCAACGAGTTATCCATCAAAAGTGAGAGATGGAAGAAAAAAAATCACACTTTTCTCAAGTACAGTCATGTATTCACATTAAGAGGAGTGAGGACCTTCCTATAGAGCTCACTAAGGATAAAGAAGTATGACAAAACTCATTGAGCTGACTGTTTGACCTCTTTGTACTTAGCTTTTATTGAGAGGAGCTCCTTTTATCCTTCAAACTGAACTGAGTCACAAAGCTGGAGAACATTTGAGCTTTAGTGCTTTTCTTCCCTATTTTGAAGAGACCTTTGTAATCTGCTCTTTAAGCACTAACAGTTCTTTAAAACAATACAGAGTGAGCACGTTATGGTAGCTGGGAAGCATGGCTACTATTTTTTTAATGCACAAATTCTGTCATGAATCATTTCTACTGTGTGCCTTTTCAATGAAATAGCACAATAATAATATACACATATATTTCCTGTCCACAAACGTGCCTATTTTATCCATAAAAATGATATACTGCATCAGTATGTCCCCGGTATGTTCATGATAAAACAGTTAAGTTTTATTTCAGGCACCAGCCAATGCACATTCACACAYTGTCATCCATACATCTTTTTTTACTTTTTTTTTCCCCCACTTCTTATTTCCTCCCTTCTGCTTATTCTGCAGGCTGAAGGTGGGAGCAATTGTGTGGAAAATGGTTCCATGTCAGTCTCCAGCCATGTCCAAGCTGAGGTGTCATGTGGACAGCCTCATTTTATGAATGCAAATAAAAAAAAGGAGATCAAAAAAGTTATCAAAACACTACTGACATCTGACAATTGCTTGTCTCAGGAAGCCTTTTCATTTCAGCGCCCGGTATATTAAAAATTAATGGATTTTGCACAGATGCCATATGCTGTCAAGATTGATGCTTCTCTCTCTGGAATAAAGTGCTACTTGTGTTGTAGGCTCCAGAATATGCATATAGATTGTACTATTCTTTTTCCTCTTTTCTCCTTTTGTCTCTCTTTTGTTCTCTGTGTATCTACTGCTTTATAT
>NW_013953736.1:59674-60003 GCF_001266775.1 Austrofundulus limnaeus
TCCATTGAGAGAGGGCTTTACAAGTATATAGCGGTGCAGAAATGTTTTACTAACAAATTAATTAAAATATGTCAAGAATAAAAGACTTGTCCATCCAGCCTTACATGTTGAAGCCAGAGTTTGACCCAGTTCTAGAGGAGAATGAAGATGACAAAATTGTAGTTGGTCCCGACCTTATTTGGCAGTTCAGCCGCAAACACTATGACATAATAGTTCAGAAAACATCATCGAAAAAAAACTGAACGGGTTGAAAAATGTGACTCAAAAAGAACATAAAGATACATAAAGATACATAAAAAACATACAGCGGGTAAAATAAGTATTGAACA
>NW_013953736.1:61003-62012 GCF_001266775.1 Austrofundulus limnaeus
AGCTTGCACAGCACCACGAAACAAAAGGCTGAACACACCCAAAACACTTTTCACAGTATTGTTGTCAGGAAAGAGCAACTAATAGTGTGACACCAAGAACTAGACTCACAAACAACTTCTACCCACAAGCCATGAGATCCCTGAAAAACAGAATTAACACAGTCCCTCCACCTCAGGCTCCTTCACTCCCACTGACTGTTATTGGATCTGTGCAATCAATAGTCATCTGTTTCTGCACATGTAAAATGACTCATAGGCATTATTTTTATAAGGTGTGCAGCACTTCGCTCACATTTTAAATGCATGTTTTAACTAATTATTTTTGTTCTGCTCATTGTGTGATTTTAGTGTTCAAATTGTATGTTTTCTTATTGTGTTTTTTTTAAATGGGGTTAGCCGGAAATGACCAATTTCTTTATGTGTGGCTCTAAGATACTATCATAAAACTTGTATTTGAGCATACATACAAAGCACAAGTGAATGGAAATACTGTATGTGTGATTTAGATGATTAGGTCTACAGAAAGAAAGAAAAAAATCAAACATTTCAACTTTCACTATGCTTGTAAAGTTGAAGCCAGTGTGCATGAGAGATTCAAATAACCCAGATGTAAATCAGAGAAATGACTCCAGCAGCCTAAAAAACTGATCAAGTTTTTATCTCCTACATGGGGTTCAGACAAGTCCCTGGCCAATGCAGCTTTGGATTCCAAGCATACCTCAGATTTTTTTTCTGATCTGGGAGAATACCGTATTAGCGGACATAATGGCAATAGGAGGCTTGTTATAAGAGTGTGTGTGCGTGTGTGTGTGTTGGAGAGGGTAGACATGTGGGATGAGGTGTGTTGTGGGTAGACAGCAGGAGTGAGTGACAGAAGAAAAATGTCTGCAGATGGATGCTGAAACAGTCATACATCCTTGTTAGACCCCCTGTCTCCCAGCGGCCCAAACAGAACCCTCATCTCCCACACACACACACACACACACACACACACACACACACACACACA
>NW_013953737.1:0-915 GCF_001266775.1 Austrofundulus limnaeus
ACACACACACACACACACACACACACACACACACACGCACACATACACACCAGTGGTGTGGCGAGGAACAGAACAGACCCTTCTTTTCCAAAGGTGGGGGGTTTGTGATGGTGGTGAGGAATGTCAGCGTCTGTGTTGGGGAGATTTTGTGTGTTTTATAGCTGCGTGCTCAGAGTTGCCAGTTCTCCCTGTGGTGAGAGCACATGGAGTGGGCTGCAGTCCCAGTCTCACTACCTCATGTCTGTCCACGTGGGCAGAAGATCCCAAACCAGACATGCTTTTCAAATCCAGCCACCGCAATTTAATACAACAAAAGTATGCTTATGCTTTCTTCGGCTATTCTTAGTTTGTTTTTGTTCATTCAGTTTTCATTGCTTACATAGCCTCTGTTATTGTTTATTAATTGGACTCTTATTACAGGAAGCTTGCTCTATAAATATCCACAGCAGAGGTTATGTTTTTCTACTTGGAAGTATGAGGTATACCACTGGTGATCGTGTAGTTACTTTAAAGGTAAACTTTACTGATTTGACCCACAGGGAGTGGAAACAGAGGTGATGATGTGATAAAAGACAGAAAAAAACAAAGAAACAAAGAAAGTAACATCTGTTTAAGTAAAAATGGCAGATTAAATACTAGGTTTTCCTTTTTGTCAAACTGCTAACGTCATTTGTGTGATGATGTGTGTAGCAGATGTACGTAGATTTAGACTGACAGGATGTTTGTCAGAAACAGAATGACCCTATGACCAGTTCATAACAGATACATTTTACATTTATCAAATCATGCAGATTAACAAGCCTCTTGGCTTGTGGTAATTTGGTAAAAATGTAATATTATATTTTAATTGCATAATTTGTGGTAATTATTATTTTGTCTTTCACAAAGTTCTGTTTGAGATGAAATCACATGTTT
>NW_013953737.1:2185-6456 GCF_001266775.1 Austrofundulus limnaeus
AAAATCAATATATACAGCACCAGTTACTTGACCTTTGTTCAAAGTAGCACATATTTGTTCAGTGAATAAAATTAATGCAGACTAGGTTGACCTTGATGTGCGTAAACCATTGGCTATTGCTTAGCATATTATTAGCTTCTAGATGCTGAAGTAGTTGATTAAACAATGTTTTTTCAAGTAACTTAAAAAATAGGAAGAACAGAATTTGGCCGATAGTTTGAAACTTCTGTTGGATCAAATGGGAGTAATCTGAGCAAACTTCCAGGCATCAGGGAAAATAGACTGCACAATACATAAATTAAGCAAATGATGAAACAATGGTAAAAAAAAAAAGTGTTGGCATGCATTTTCAAGAAATCCGTATTTATCWTATATTAAAAATAGACTGTCTGCTAATTATTACACCAAGTGTAAAAATAACTCGTTATCCCTTAGAACAAAACCACCAATAAGAAAGTTGTGTTTACCACAACAAAAACCTGCTCAGTGAGTTTCTGTTGGCACTGCTTCAGCATTTGGTTTTAACGTGATGGGCCATCAGYCCTGGATTAAGGAAGATGTGGGCTCCTGGGCTGGAGCTTTTAAATCCTATAGACATGTTTTAAACACACAAACAGATTATGTGAACATAACTTCTGAGATTTCTGGTCACACAGAGAGCTGATCTTAGCTTTCAGACTTATATTTTAAGTCTGAAACACAGAAACAACTGTAGAGCAATTGAAAAGTTACATAACACAATCAGTTTTCTGCAGAGCGGTAGCATTTACAAACCACCATGACTCAGAATTGCAGAGGAAATTCATTTAGTAAAAACTGACTTTAGGACTTTAAAAAATCTGAACAAACTATGAGGAAACCCAGCAAAAAGCCACCAGCTGTAAATTAATGCAGGCATTTGGAAAGCATTGATTTATTAAAAACAGTATAGTCATCCAAACTTTTGTGGTCTAAGCTGAAGCCGTGGTGGAGTCCACCTTGTGTACCATTACTATTTAGTTTGTAAATAAAGAAAGAGGAAATTAGAAATCAGTGCGTTCATTGCAAGTAATAAAGACAGGTAAAATAATAATAATAATAATAATAATAATAATAATAATAATAATAATAATAATAATAGAAAAGGACCAAGTATGCAGTATGTGTTGTCTTCTACCTCTCTGCTCTATATCTTGAACAGATTGTATCTTAACATGTTGTAATCATGAACTAAAGCTTGCCTCTTAATTGTGTGCTACATTTTCAATATAAATAACAATCAATCAAGCCTATTGTTAGGCGATGGGCCTCTTTTGCATGTGACTAACCTGTTTGTCCACCATGTGGAGGCAGGGCTTGAGTTCACCTGAAACTCATCAGATTGAAGAAGTCTCTTGGAGGAGAGACGAAACGTTTCACTAAAGAAGAACCCATCCAGAGGACCTGTTGTTTCTTTTTGAATATAAATAACAGTGTGAATTTAAAATATATAATAAGATTTACAAAAGTCAGTAATATCAATCTACAGTGGTATTAGAATTGAAACATACCCAACACTCATTAAATCTGTTTTTAATCTTTTATTTATTTATTTTTTGCCATTATTTTTAACTCTGTATTTGGACATGCATGTCCTCTGGTTTCCATCAGGGGGTGCTGCAGCACCCTGCACACCCTCACTTCCCATGGCCTTGTCAGGATAATCGTTTTTATTCATAAATTAAATATGTAGATTAGCTTTAATGAAGAGAACTATGCAGCTCTGTTAGCTTTAATGTAAAAAAATTGCGAAAACGCTTATATTTGTTGTAAGGACTTCATTGTTTCTTTATTTATGATAGTCTATCACACAAAAGTGTTACAATTTTTGACCTTTTTGTTTGAACCTGTCTTTTGTTGATTCTGATGAACAGATGAGGTGATGATGGTGATAATGGTGTAAAACATGCTTCTGCTTCCGGAAAGAGTTAAGTTCAAACGAGCTTTATCAGCAGACACGTGCGCGGATACACAAATAAAACCGAGCAAATCCTGCTTTGCATGTCATGGATTTTACTTTTGTTTGCATGAGGTGAGAGGAGGGCTGGAGGAGGGGGTGTTGTGCCTTGCTCCCTCCTCTCACGAGAGGGTGTTATCTGCGGAATCGAAGTGGGCGTGTCACAAGAGTGGGCGTGTCAAAAGCATAAACACTGTGGGCTACGAGGCCTACATGACGGTATCCTTTGATCCTGCTTGACCTCTATACAGCCTGACCCTGACCCCAACACTAAGGTTAACCAGGAGAAACGTGACCCAAGCAGGGTTCTCCAGAAAAAAGTGGTGCCGTACAGTAACGCCTTTTTTGTTCTTGTCCAATCAAGTGCTGCCGTACGGTATCGCCCCTTTTTTTGCTTGTCCATTCAGGTGTGTCCCTTTAACAAACTCCGTCAAATCAGGTGTGTCGCTTTAGAATCGCCTTTTGTGACACGCCCACTCGTCCGCAGTCGTCCAAAGAGACCAACACTTGCCTCTCACTGGCCCGGGGGAAAAAAAAAAAAAAAAAAAAAAAAAAACAACGTGACCAGCCCCTTTTCCATTCCCATGGATCGTATTACTGGAGTCTCCAGCTCGGAGACATCTGCTGCGCTGCGCCGCTGAACAACAGAGCGCGTCCCCGCGTCCCCCCACCCTGCGACCGAGCCCGACTCCCATGGTGCCCCACTTCTCAACCCCCCTATTCCCGTTGTTTGCATGAGGAACCACGGTGCATGTGGCCCGGCTGTAGTCCAACCAGCAGGCAGGACCGCGTCCCTCCCTGCGTCCTTCCTGCTCCATCCCGGCGGCGGCGGCGGAGCGAGCAGCAGCAGCAGCAGCGGCGGCGGCGGCGGCCGGTGCCACGGAGCCAGCGCCACATTTCTTTTTGTCCTCACGGCTCTCGGTAACGTTGTTAGAAAGGAGGACCACGTAGGGCGGATGAACACAAATGTGTAAACAACCCTGAACCGAGAACGAGGTTCAGGTTTTTTCCCCCACTCTTTTTGTTTGTTTTGGACACCATGGAGTCTGTGGAGAAGGAGTGTGGAGCGCTGGGTGGATTATTCCAGGCCATCGTTAACGACATGAAGGTAACGCATAGTTCTATGAAATTAGACTCATTTTCCCTTTCATTTGTCTCAAAATCGTATACCTTTCGTGGTTGCACGGTGGGCTGTGCAGACGCGTATTTTTACTGCCTTTGTCTGGGGGTCCTCCCCCCACATCCCACATGAAACAGTTGCTACACGACCAACTGGGAGCTGAAACATGTTTCCCTTTGTGTTATTTGCATACAGTACAGCAGGTCCTTCGGGCACAGGTTGACACAACACTTGAACCAGTCAACGTGTTTACTGCCAGCATGGAGACAGGAGCTGAACCCAGTGTTGATAATATGATCAAAGATGCTCCACTGGTTTCAGGYCTGGAAATGAAACACCTTATCAGGAGAAGGTGGGGCTGTGGGAACAGAAGTGATGATGTGCCATTTGACCCCAGCCAATTGTTCACTCTTTATCCTAATCAGGGAAGGATGCTCTGASAGGAAATAACAGTTTCATCACCTCGGCCTGCTGAAAAATTATTGATTGTGCTCCTTGATGCTTGTGGCAATAAATCTCTTCTTTTGCAATATGTTGCTCGGGACACACGTCTGCAGCAAATCCGTGTCGCACAAGTTCTCTGCCTAATGATCCCAGYTAACTATCTCCATGCAAATCGGTGTTTGTGGTTTTGGGGGGGAGGGGACGAGTGGAGGAAGTCGTCCCAGGGTGGTCTGTTGTTGTTCCAAGACAACAGATGGAAAGTGTGAACATATCCATCAGGCCCCTCTCATTGTCCGGGGCGCTCCTGATGCCTGCAAAGAGTTCGTAACACTGGTCAAGCATCAATCTGTGCTCAAAATTTTATTTTTTATTGATTAGAAGCTCATAGGGCCTTTAATCCTTCCYAGAAACTATTTTTGGGCCCCCTTATTTGTCAGGCTCAAATGAAATCCCCTTCCGGRTATTGACAGCACTGATTTAGTTTCATACGTTTCCCCTTTTCCCATAGTGCCAGAGAGACTGGCTGACATCTGATAAGCGGTGCAGATGAATAAGGCCGGAGCCCTTAGTCAGCACAGTATCGATGTCCACTGTCTGAGAAAGAGGTCTGACCTCATTCCTGCTGGACATTGAAAGCCTGTTAACACACACACACACACACACACACACACACACACACACACACACACACACACACACACAACAGAGCAGCCTTCCTGACGGCGAACAATA
>NW_013953737.1:6466-9430 GCF_001266775.1 Austrofundulus limnaeus
ACACACACACACACACACACACACACACACACACACACACACACACACACACACACACACACACACACACAACAGAGCAGCCTTCCTGACGGCGAACAATAACAGACCTGTTTACTCATTTGGACAATGCACATGCGGTTCACTTTGGGATCCTAGTTTTGCTTTAAACCACAAGCTGCACCTGTTGGTTATATAACTGTCTGATGAAGCTACAGGAAMAGGGAAAGAGAGAAAAGTGAGTAGGAGGAGGTGAAAGAACAGCGGGCAGCATGAGAATGACTCAACTAGATTAGATCAGATTTGAGTGGCACATTTTCATTTAAAGACCCCCCCTCTTTTGATGCAGTCCTTGAGCATCATCGCCTGCCAGCCCCAAGGGTAATGCCTTTAACCTCGCTCTCTGGTAAAGGACGAGTCACTGATGGGAGGAGGAGCCTTTATTTTTTCCCCCCCTCTTTCACTTATGGCATCCTATCCACCCTTGCCTCCCTGGATTCTGCTGGGTGTGGATAAGGATCCAGATTTGCGTACCCACCTGAATGCTGCATGTCTCTGCCCGCTGTTCCCCCTCCACCCACTCTGCCCTCAGCTGTCTTGGCAGAGCATCCCTCCTGCCTCTGGGAGTCGCAGAGCTCCCAAGCCAATTAGGCACCTGTTGAAGTCAAGTGTGAACAGTGAGGCTGGAAGGCTTACGGCTAAGTTATTTTCCTGCGAGGATCGCTTCTAAATCACTGTCTAAGGCAAAAAGCTTCACCCAAGAAAGCTGGGAGTTAACCTCCGTCATTACCAGAAGGGGGGGTTATGTTAGAAGTGATGACGAGCAAGACTTTTTCCWGATTGCACCCTGGCTATATATAGTCAGGATGTGTTACTCAGTTTTTGGCTTGTCTCCATCAAAGAGGCACACAGAGGTTATTCTTTTTTTTTTTCTTCTTTACTTCGGGGCTTCAGCTCTGGCTTTAATGGGATCTAGCCTTCAGTGTGTTTTATGTTTGGCTTCGGCTCTTAGAGCTCGAGGCAGAGAGTGATTACCTGGTGGTAAATTTGATCCAGACAAGCCTGTGCTACCTGCACATAAACAATCATAATGTGAAGAGAGGATAAAAGAGAGTTCTTATTGATAACTGAATAATATAAGCACTGAGACATCCAGATGGCCCTTTAAAAGGAGACATATCATACAAAATCCATGTTTTTAGTCTTTAAATTCTTTTGAATTAAGAATTAATTTGAATTGACCTGATGCATCTCAATAACCCAGGTAAAAAAAAATCAAAAAGAAAAAATAAGTAAAGTAAGAAACATTTTGTCTCTCCTCCAAGAGACTTCTTCAGTCTGATGGGGCACATGACCCTCTATGAACAATAGAGCCAATCAACCCTATTGTTAGCCGATGGCCCTCTTTTGCATGTGACTAACCTGTTTGTCCATGTGGAGGCAGTGCTTATAAGGCTGAGTTCACCTGAAACTCTTCAGACTGAAGAAGTCTCTTGGAGGAGAGACGAAACGTTTCACTAAAGAAGAACCCATCCAGAAGTCCTACTTATTTTTTCTTTTAATTTGAATTGAGTTTCTGCGTAGACATCTTAATTTTTTGCTTAGATGTAAAGAGACAGCCTCAAAACGAGTTGCTTTGAAACACACCTCAGAGAAGCGGTGAAAGAGGGGCTTGTGGAGTTACAATAAGGAGCAATTCAGACCAAAAAAAAAGTGCAGTTCCACTTTTTATAGACCCCAACTTCAAGGACAAGTCAGCACATTTAATTTTGTTAGAGGCCACGTTTCTGTTTCATCAAGCTGCACCACAAACTGRCCTCGTGGATGGAATATTTTGTCTTCTTAAATCTGTATGTTTTTAAACAGAGTGTTCCTTTGCACCCAGATGTCCTCAGATATTCGTTTGATGAAATGTTTTCCTCGTTCCTTATCAGAGCTCGTACCCTGTGTGGGAAGACTTCAGTGCCAAGGCCACGAAGCTGCACTCTCAACTCAGGTGAGAAGCAGTTCAAGCAAACTGTAAACCTCTGTGCTCAAGTTTCTTATGCGATGTTTACAGACTCTTTATGCAGTAAGTTAGGAGTCAACGTGCTGTTTTATTTATTTATTTTTTGCAGGACCACAATTCTGGCAGCTGTAGCCTTTTTAGATGCCTTTCAGAAGGTGGCGGACATGGCCACCAACTCTAGAGGTAAGAGGAGCGTTTAGTTATTCCAATTAATTTCTGCTTCATCACAGTGGAGTCAGAGGACTGAATAAGCAAAAGAAAGAAAAAAAGATTTTTCAAAGCAATTACACATTTTCATTGAGTATTACACACAGAAAAATATGTGCGTGCTACACATTTTCACTTTGATGTTACGGTGTCTTTGTGCCTTTGCTCCATCTGTTATAGTGGAGCGAAAGTTTAAGGTTGATAAGCAACTTAGCATGAGCTGCTGTGAGGTTCTGACAGTATGATGACCTTGTGCAAAAAAAAAATACTGCAGTTTCCTGATGTGTTTTTATATATATAAATAAATTAGGAACACGTCACACAATTTTTTCGCTTTAATTACAAAACAGCAATTACAATTACTTTTGCTGCTAAAACAATATCACATATTCCTTAATAATGACTGTTTTGTAGGTATGTCAGTAGAATTATTCTTCATATATTATTTTTTATAGGTCTTATTTTAACAGGAGACCTGAAGAACAGAAGTTTACATTTACAGTCTATCTGTTTAAAATCAGTGTCAGCTTGTTCCAGGTCTGGATGGATGATGTTCTGCTCACTGTAAACTCACTGAAAACCTGAGAAGCTGAATTCTGTAAAGAGRCTTCAGCAACATATATTTTACACAACTTTTATAGCTTGTTCCAAACCTTTGTTTCAAATCAGCTTTACCTTGAAAAGATAGCCATACGTTGTAGGGCTTCCACGATTAGTCGATTAGTCGACGACTAATCGATTATTAAAATAAT
>NW_013953737.1:10430-41914 GCF_001266775.1 Austrofundulus limnaeus
CATTTCGTTGCGGCCACCAGTGAACTGTTTCCCGGGGGACACTTTTCCTCGCAGCACCGCTATGTGCGTTAGCATGCTAATGTTATTGTTGAGCAGTTTGTTGCAGCGGTGGGTGGCGAGTCCACTGCTTATATTTACTGACGTTAAAAAACATCCCGTTTTCACCATCAGTGAATGTAGTAAACACATTTTCAGTGATGTGCATGGTTAGATTTAACGCGAGGTTAGTTAATATGGAGACGTTATGCTGATGGAGACTTAACGTGGTTCTATTGTGAAAAGCCCGAGGAGAAGTAGTTTGTAGTAGAAATGCAATTGACTGATGAGCAAGGTGAGTCGTGCTAATAAGCTTTTTTAATAACATAAAACAATAAACCCGATCATAATCTTTTCTTAACCTTCCTCCTTCATGACTGGACCAAAATGCGTGACTACTGTCTCCAACCACCAGTCAGAGAAAAGACATTTAGAGGAGGGAAGCAGAGATGGATAGAGATACAGTAAAAGAAAAATGTCAATAAGCAGTGTTTGTACATTTTATTTTCAGCTGACCTGTGATGAAAAGAAAAAGTCCGTGATATACKGTGAAACCGATGTAAATGATGAAAATACCGTGATTTAAAATTTTGGTCATACCGCCCAGCTCTAGGCTCTGGTATCATGGCTACCCAGCAACGGAGCTCAAAAMTGTGGGATCGTTTTAAGAAAATGAAAGAAAAACCTGTGCAATGCAATATCTGCAGAGCAGAACTTGCCTTCCACGGCAATTATTTTAAGTTYGCATATAGCTAAAATTTAATGATGGTTATATAATAGCAGCTGATTTCTGGCATGATAAGCAGTYTGTTTTATATTCAATTAACYTATGATCCGATTAGTCGACTAATCGAAAAAAGTAATCCGTGATTAATCGATTATAAAAATAATCGTTTGTGGCAGCCCRAATACGTTGTGACTGACTGGGTTATCTGCTGGTTATCTCAAATAAAAGGATCAGTACTTCATAATAAATTATTATTTGGGGGAGAATCATGTTTTTGTCCAGACACATAGTTCAATTCTACACCTTCAGTTGTTATGAAAATGCTMTATARCAAAAATAAATTAGACTTTCATAATCTAAATAAAAGTCTCTGCCTCTTTAAGAACACCCTACCGTTTCAGACACTCCCACTTCAGCACGTCTTGACGACAGTGCTTTGGGMTGGGGCATGAGCTTGGCTGCAGACTGAGCTCCYGGGAGGAGTTTTGTGTAAATAGGCGGTGCTTTGTACCAGCAAGTGRTTAGGCAGCTCCACGTGGATACCACAGGAGACGAGGATTTCTCCAACATGCATGAATGAGTCAAAGCAGCACTCTGGGTGTGTTTTTGATGAGGGAATGATGTTAAAACATGACATAAAGCTCAAAAAAGTTGATTGTGCATAACACCCCCTTTAAGTAAAGTTAGGTACGGTGTAGTAAAAATACTCATAAAAGTAACTTTTTTCCAAAAGTTACTCAAGTAAACTCTGTTATAGATATTATAGCAGAGTTTTATCACTATTTTATGACAATATGATAAAAAGTAGGAGAAAGTTTAAAGAGAAGGCGGCTTATTGTTTTCAGTCTTAATGAGGTCTGCTGATCTGCTTTGTCACCCTGCTAGCAACGGCTGAAACCCAGGCTACAGGGACCCCTGATTAACACAGATTTCCTTGGAGTTGATCATCGAGAGTAGTATGTAGGTCAGAAACATCCCGCTAACCCGCACAACTGCACAAAAGTCTCCTGACACGCACTGAAATTCAATCACATCACACAGGCACACAAGCTAACATGCGTGTARGAACACACATGTTAGAGTGACAGCTGGTAGCCGACCACATGACCTCACAGGTCACATATCAGTGGTCTTTTAAACCGTTTGAAGCACCCCACCATCTTTACGTCTCATTGCTGGGGAAAATAATTAAACCCCTAAAACACCGTTCCCCATTTTTGAGAATGGGGCACAAGAAGAAGAAGGAAGGCTCGCGTCAACCTGCGGGCTGCTCACACCTGGCAGCATGCTTCAGAAAACGGGGGTAAAAAAACCATGACAGGCCGAGACCTCAAAGGAAAACTGCGGTAAAATCAGTTAAAGGAACAGAATGATAGATGGCCTTGAGAGAGATGAGACTTTCGCAGCTGTAGACGCATTACACGCCTGTAAGTGTGTCACTCACACACCCACTCGCTTTTCTGCCYTTCCCCGAGCGACATTAACCGAAGGATTAATGTCATCCTTCTCAGGCCACGGACTGTACGAGTGATGAGAGACTTTCAGAGCAAAGAGGAACTAATGAAACATGGCTCAGACAGTACAGTCCACGGACGGAAAATGAAGAACTTTTCTTTATTTTTTATAATCATAATAAATTGTCCGACCCTCAAAACTACATGTGAGGCTGTTAAAATGCACGTAATACGAAGCATGAATTAGGATGTAGAACARCTGATATTGCTGTACAAAAGATACACTGGCATTGTGTTTGAGCWCTTTATGGGATGGACACATTACAAAAGACAAAATAAATAAAAAGAGGGGAGTTTGTAATTGTGCAAACATCTTCCTGACATACAGACCAACCAGCAGGTGCAGGGTTTGAAATCAACTCAAAATGCCTGTGTGGCATTGTTGCTGTTTTCTTAAACATATTATGATATAAATTACATTTTTTTTTTACTGTTAAAGAATAGATCAACACTATTTTAGAAGGCTTAAAGTGTATATCTAGAGAGAGTATCTAGGGCTACGTTCACCTTGCAGGTCTTAATGCTCAGTTCRGATTTTTTGCAAACATGCAAATTTTTTGGAATGAAAGCTTGAGGGGGGTGGGGTGTGAAGCACCTCATTAAAGAGACAGCATCAAAGCGAGTTGATCTGAGACACACCTCAGAAAAGGGGAGAAAGAGGAGATTGTGGAGTTACAATAATGAAGAATTCAGACCAAAGCTTTGCAGTTCCACTTTATATAGACCCCAACTGAATGATTTAAACGTGAAAAAGAAGGGTTTAAAAGCATGATTTGGCTCCTTTTAAGAATGTAGCTTTCACCATAATGTCTGTAAAATCCTGACAGGACTGGATTATTATTTTTTTTTTTTTACCTGTCCCAGTCCTGCCTATGCAACAGAAAATGTTTTGCGGTTTTAGCATATTAGTTAAAAAACCTGGGGGCTTCAAACAGATGCTAGTGCAGCTGTTTTAAACAATATTACAAAGGAAAAGCAATTGGATAACATTAATTTGAGCTCCGAGAATTTTTTTCAGCCCACTTCTCTAAAACCAGCAAAAGTCTAAGTGATGCTTATTAGAGTTTATTCTGTGGGCCAGAATTTTTAAATTGTTTATTTATTTATTATTTATTTTTTAGAAAACCTAACATATTCTGGACGTTTTATGTGCTCTAAACCACAGTGCCATTTCAGGTCCATCGCTCCTCTGGGAGTGTTTTCAGTCGTTGCATGCTCCAAACCCTGTAATTAATTTGGTGGGAGGAATGTCGATATTTATTGGAACAGGCCCGTGGTGCGCAGGAATAACCTTTAAACCTCATTCTGCTGATTTTATGAGGCAGCTCTGACTTTCTGTCTGTGGCAATTTTTTATTTAATGTTTTATTATAAAGTTTTCTTGCGAGATATCTCCATCCAGATGTTCCCCTCTTAGAGTTGTAAATGTAACTTAACTATTCAACTTGGAAAACAGAGGATTAATACTTGCCAGTCCTTCTACCCTAACTGTTTTTCTTCAGTCTCCGTGTTCATTCCTTTGTGTGTGTGTGTGTGTGTGTGTGTGTGTCTGTCTCCCTGCAGCGATCATGTTTGTCTTAGTGTCTGCCATATATCCATATAGGGTTAAACGCGCTGCAGGAGGCGTGCCCTCGGCTATGAACTGTTGGCCGCCATCACTGTCGCCCTGATCCCCCTCTTGTGTTTGGGGACGAGCTGCAGCTGCCGGCACAGCTGGAGGTTTCATCGCGTTCTTCTTCCTCCTACTTTAATCTACCTTTGACACACTCACCCCCATCACCCCTTTAACTCTCACTCTCTCCAGACTGCACGCGCTTCTCTGCTCGCTGCCAAAGACAGCAACATTTTCCCTCATTCAATACTTCTCGATAGATCCAGGGAGAGCGAGAGGTCGGCGGAGGGGAAAGGATTTAATGATTTCCTGTCTGAAGTTTTTCTGTTGTCTTTCATTGTGGAGGCAACTTCTCAAATAAACCCCTGATAACTATACTGGCTGCACAATAGTAGAAAACTTTTATTAACCCTGTGACGTATATTGCGAAATGAAAAATACAGGAATTTTCAATAATTGCCTTGAACACTTTAAGTTATGCTGCCAGCTTGTTGARGATTAACCTGCACCAGTCTTACCTATTTTTTGTGGCTTACAATTAGGGATATACTGATATGAAAATTTCAGCAGATATCAATATCCAATATTATTATTGGTGTTATGTCCGATAACTGATATCTACCAATATTACACGCAAATACCCATGTGTCGTTTTTTGATATCGTAAAAAATGAACTGACCGCTGACATAGCTCTCTACCTCAGTTCTTCCTGGCATCACTAACAGATAGCACTCGACCAACCATTTCCCCTCCCAAAACAGAAACAAAATGCTAAAATGTGGGAAACCATTATCAATGGTATAATCGAACATTAAGATCATGATGTCGATATTCTAAAAAATAACCAATATTTGCCGATACCGATGTTAATGCAGATATATTGTGCTTCCCTAGTTACAGTGTTTATTTTAAAATTATTTAAACCGTATTTTACCTCTTTTCCTCCTTGGTTTTGTCAAGATCCTCGTCGCCTTCCTCCACAGCTCGAGAGTTTGCCAACAGCAGGTCTCCGAAAAACGCTGTCATTATTATCACAAAAAAAAAGAAAGTTATTTTTTCCTTTTTTTTGCGCGCAGCCACCTGCAGCCGCTTCCGGTGGAAGCAACCCATCAAAAAATAAAAGCCATAACAGGTTTAATGCATTGACTTATGGTTTAATTTGTCTCTGCATTGCAGGACTTGCYATGTGACTATTGTCGTACATCTAGATGATGCTCAGACGATATATCGTGCAGCTCAACTATACAACGTGTTAAATCATCCAACTTCTCTCCAGCTTTTGATGTCTTCCTCAAACTTCATGTTAGTGCTTCCTGTTGTTAGCTTTTAGGGTMTACCATCATCATTTTATAAAGCAGCTGTGAGAGGTGGCTGCTGGGTGTTTTTGGCACCTTGTTGCTCTCGACTCTGCTGATGGATCTGTGTCTGAAGGCTTGTCTGCCTGTGTGAACTRGAGCCTCTCATCTGGGTTCAATAAAGATCTGCTAGCAGCAGAACTATATTAGTTGAAAATACTTGGAGAATTTAAAGCTTTTAAAGATTCATGATTGTTCAACGCCAATCTTTTTTTTGGTGACTTTAGTCTGAGGCCCTGCAGACTGGTCTGCCTAATGGATTTGGTGGATAGCTCGGATATTTTCTGTTACTCATTAAAAGCTGTGTGATCAATTTCAGTGTTTTGCTGCTTCTAAAATAAATAATTTATATTTCAGTTTTAAGATTTTATTTTTGCTATTTTTATGGTTGAATTGAGTACACATCAAAGAGTTTTCTGATCAAGGCTAATGGTCCGTGATTGTGTAACAGTCAAGCTCCGCATTTTTTGGAAAGTTAGGTGAGGCCAGTGGGGAGTGAGCTGACCTGGATTGTGGGGGTGGGGGTGTTGCGGTCGGTTGCTGTGGGATTTCCACAGCTCTGGGTATCCGGGGTAGGCAGAGGCGTTGAGCTAATCCTCTTAACCCCACTCTGTAACACACAGACAGAGAGTGCCTTCACTTGTTTTCCCCCATCAGCCAGCCCCGGCTTTAAAATTCACACTGAGGGATCACTGACCAGACTGCTGTGCACTGCAGGTTTGCCCATGCAAATGGAGCCTCTCTGCCTGTTACATCTGTGAGCCAGAAGCAGATAGACACACCGATACAGGCCCGGCTGTGATGTTTCTGTGGGTCAGTGCAAGCKTTCTCTGACGTGTCTTTTCTCTCATATTGTACCGCACTTACAGAGTGAAGGTATGCTTGTAGATCAGTGTGTCAGCGGTGCAGTAATCTGCTTGGCCACTGTACTTCTTTAGGGTTGGCAGATGGGGCGGATATCCCTACCCGCCATCTGGACACCCTGGCATGAACAAGATGTGGTCGTGGCCTAGTGCTGAGCAAGATCAGGGGATTACTCTTCTCTCCTATCCCGGCGGTCCAGCTATTTGTATGAACACATCAAATAATGAGCATAGCCTGGTGATAAGAAGTGACATCCATCAAGCTCGGCCTTTTGTGTCCATGCCTGCCTATAGTATAGCTTGTATTGTAATCTCTGCACCAGAACCAGAGGTTAGAATGATGGAACTGTGGGTTGAACCCATAAAAACAGCTTATAGATTTTGTGTTTGGTGGATTATGTTCATTAGGTCACATAGATGAATGCATTAGTTGATACATTATGGTTTGTTGTGCCATTCTGCTAATTGACTCTTGGATTCTTAATGACGTTCTGACATAAGGTCAGTATTGACAAAAGCCTCTTATTTTCCCTTCTGCTGTCGACCTTGTCTGTCTTCACAGTTTCCAATGTGGCTTTTCAGGACATGCAAAACCAAATGTGGTCACCCTCCAAAGAAATATTTTCCAGCCATTTTAATATCTTCATGTAAGAAGCGAAGGGTGAAATCGCTGCCGTAGTAATACAAAGAACAGATGCAGAGAGGAAATAACTGGAGAGAAAACAAACTTTTTGGTTTTGTTCTGAGGCTGAATACTAATCTAAGAAGACAGACARGAGACTAGAGGGGAACACTTTGTTCAGATACATCTTGAACATGAACTTTGTGTCAGAGGGGAGGGAAAAAACACACACAAGACAGCCTGATAAAGGAATGTAAGGAGGAACTTTGACGGAGGCAATGAAAGGAATATGCAGTTTTAATGAACTGAAGTGYCGGCTAACTCAACTGGACAGAAAAATGTTAATAAGATAACGGAGCTTATATAGATTTCTGTTTGACATTCACTTAAACTTGAAGCTGAGATCAATGCAGAGGAAATAGATGAGCGATGATAACAGTTTTCACCTCAGATTATCTTAATGCTTAGTCTCTAAAGATGGAGTCGGACTTAATTAAATTACTTTAAAGTATGTGAGTGTCAGCACCATTTGCAGGATTGTTTACAAATGAGCGGAGTGAGCAGTGTTTTTCGCTGAGACAGGCATTCACTGGGGCTATAAAACCAGCAGAACTTGGGTCAGCTGATTGAACAGACTTACAGGTTTGGCTCCTTTTAAAGGCAGGTTTGTGTGTTTTCCAGGCTTATGGTTCAATTCTGTACCGCAATCAAGTAGCTGTTACCTTCAGTTATAGCAAAAATAAATTTGACTTTGCAACATACTGTAGCCTATCGGAACGTCTTGAAATTACCCTCTGTCTCTTTAAGAACCTCCTACCGTTTTCAACACTCCCACTTCAGCTCCACATGGGTACAGCAGGACATTCAAGGATTCAAGGATTTCTCCAACATGCATGAATGCGTCAAAGCAACACTCTGGGTATGATTTTGATGAGAGAATGATTTTATAACATGATATAAATCTCAAAAAGGTCTTAAAGGCCGAATTCTTGTCCACACAGAAACGCTGCCTTTCCAAAACAATTTTTTATTTGTCATATCTGAAAATATCCTTGCAAACACGGCACGATTCCTGTAATAGCAATACCAGGCCTGTACATGAAGATAAAGAGAAAAGTGGCAAACACAAGAGCCAAACCCAGCTATTTATGTGGACCGTCAGTGAAATGAAATTTCTACTTTGTGCCACATTAAACTACTGCGGTCTGGTAGTTATGTCATTCCTCATACAGGAAAATAATAGATGCTTTTCAGGCACGGCAAGGGACAACTGAAGGGAAAGGTTTTCCTCATGGTTTTCAAAGCGTCTCATAAATTATTTATATGCAAGAATCAATTTTATAAACTATTCACATTTCTCACACAAAAACATAAAGGTGGTGTTTCAGGATTATTTATCCAAGAACCCAAAGCATCGATGCAAGGCTGAAAAACAGAGTATTCACAGGGAGTTGTTCCCATTTTGACATGGTTTGTGTTTTACATAATTGAGTAGTGATCCTTTCTCTTTTAAAGACTTATCAGCTCCATTACCTTCACATTTAAATGTCCCTTAAAGGCATTTAATGAAGATAATCCTCGTGGATCGCTTCCATTTGTGGTTCATGCTCTTGTCTTCTCTCTCTTTATCCCCTTTTTTTGTCTGCAGTGAAAAGTACATCTGGACAAGGGGTAATGGGTATTTTTAGCAGCMTTTATGTCCCTGAACAGGAAGCTCCTCCAGCAGGAAAAAAATAAAAATCACTTGTTCGTCTCCTCTTATTGAGTCATGTCCTAATGCACACCAGAACATCAGGATACACCGGGGGCTGTCTGTGGGTGTATCTGGCTGAGAGGTGAAACTTGCTGTGTGCATTGTCTGGCCAGGCAACAATAGGAGGAGTGTGTGTTGATCTGTGTGTGTGTGTTTGTGTGTGTGTGTGTGTGAGCAACTGAAACAACTGATCTCGGGGCCACTTCCTCTGCCTTTTAGTTTTATTGTTGCCGATGACACGAGACATTCCACATTTACAGTGAGGAAGCAACACAAAGGCTCAGAGTGACGTTTGGATTTCTGCCGCAGACATAAGAAACACGTGTGCTTATTAATAAACACACATTTGTTCATGATGAAAAATATTCTCGTCTTCTAAAATATTTAGACTTCTCTGCTTTGCAACCAATATAGATGAGTTATTTTTAGTTTTTATCAGCCAGATTGGAAATTGTTTTATATAATGTTTTAATAGTATTTTTACTTTCTTACTAATTGTATTTTAGGCTTTGAGTAAAAATAGATATTTTGTCAGTGCAAATGATTATTATTTTTGGGTACTGCAGCCATTTTAAATAGCTTTTCATAATTTAAATACAAAGTATTTGTCTTTGGTTCTTCTAGGGATGGACGTTTAGTTGACAAGCAGTCATCTTAATTTCATACGTCTTAAAATGTTTTCCTTTTTTTGACATGACTTTGAATCAAGCTATAATATTTTCAATTAAAAGTGATGCTTAAAATAGCTAATTAAAATATTAGTGTCATGTTTTTGTTTTGCAGAAGTGCTACTCCTCCTCGGAGACTGAGCTTTTTCCAAAACTCAGTAATTAGTTCTTCGACATCTTGTGTTTTGTTTGCTTCCAAAGCTTAAACTGGGTCAAGAGAAAAAACAAAGTTTTCTTCTCATTTTGACACACAATTAGAAAGTAAAAAGACTGTGCTGAATTATTTGTTTGTAATTCTTTGATTTTCAAGTCAAGCTCAGTGTGAGTGAAGCCACATTTTTTTAAATTAAAGGGAATCTGAAGAGTTTCTAAAAAGACTCACTCTGTTTTTTTTTTTGTCTGACATCTGAAATTTCTGACTTGAGTTTGATTTGTAGCTCTCCCGCTTCATCTCTCCTCTTCCTCGATCCGTGTCCACATGTGGTTGTCTTATCCACCACTCTTCGTTCACATCAGAGGCTGTTTCTTCGGAACCAGCAGGCACAACGGATGCTGCTTTATTTATGAATTTAACTACCCCCACTGGGCAGCACCACTAAAACTCCAGCTGTGCTTTGAAGCAAATTTTTGATGATCTGAATTTATGATGCTTTGTAAGGTTTTTAAGTCAAAAAATTTCTGCTGCGTGTTTGCTCTAGTGGAAACCAAACGAGACCACAAAATCCAATCAGCTCTTTCCCATTCTCTTTTGTCTTTTCTCCCATGAAACAGAAACGTTAGCAGTAAATGTGCCTAAAGGACAGAGAGTACATCTGTTTGGAAGGATTCAAATGTCAAAATAAAACAGGAAAAAATGAACATTTTCTTTCATTTCTGCAAAAATTCATCGTGAATGCAGAATTCTGACTTTGCTGAAAGCTTTTTAAAAAAGCTAAAACTGAATTTCCAAGTTCAGTCAAGCCAAATAAATTACAAAATGAAGTAGTAGCTAAAAACTAAACAAGAAAATTAAACATTAAAGTTCGTAAACCCATGATGAAAAGCTAAGATTTTTGTAAACAGTGGCTAAAAGCTAATATTTGCAAAACCATATAAGCTAAGATTAACAAAATTGCCAAAAACCAAAATGAGCAAAACCATAGCTAAAAGCTAAACTTTTATTTTTATTATAAATTTATTCATTTTAAAAAACAAAACTATATACAAAAACATACAATCAAAAATCAAGTAAAATGAAAGGCTGCAGAAGCTAAAAGCTAAACTTGATAAAACAGTAGCTAAAAGCTTGAATTAGCAAAACCATTGCTGAAAGCTAAGATTAAGAAAACATTAGCTAAAAGGTACCATTTACAAAACTGTAGTTAATAAATTTAATTTGTATATCTGTAGATAAATGCTAAACTTGATGCAACAGTAGACTAAGATTAGCAAAACTGTTAAAACTAAAAGTAGCCCGACAGTAGCTAAATCCTAACATTTAAAGCCTAAAATTAGCTAAAATGTTAAATTCCCAATAATTTCAGTTAAATTAAAAAAGTTCAATTAAGTTAAAAATTGAAGTATAAGTTTAAAAGTTACAAATGCCCAGTGGTGGGCAGCACTTATCTAAAATTTACTTTCACTAGCCCTAAAACACTAACTCAAATATTTAGGTCCCCTAATTCTAAAGCACTAATGCACTGAAGGGTTTAGAAAAAGCTAATTCTAAAGCACTAAAATAACTAGTCAACCCATGAACATTCTTCAACAGACAACATGAGTCACGTGTTGCCATGTTTCTCTCTTAAGGCTTATCATTGACATTCCACAGCCTTATTTGAGTTCATATATTATCAATATATTGTCATGGTGGATAAGTGACACATTGAGCAAAATGTATGACAGCTTTCACCGTCAGCTGTTAACATTAACGTGGATCAATAACATTTATAGACCTCAGCTAGTGCCTCTAAATTTAGCCTATAAATTTAGCAAGTGCTAATCCACTAATAAATTTTAAAATTAGCAAAAGCCCTAAAGCACTAAGCAGGAAATTAGTTTCTCTATTAGTGCTTTAGGGGAACTGTCCCACCACTGCAAATGCCAAAAAAACATCATAAAATAGGTGAAATTGTGCTGAGGTAGTTAGGTGCCAAAAATCACTATAAACATGAAAACATGGGTCACACAAATATAATATTTCTCTTTATACGCTGGTTCATACTTTCTGTCTTGTCTTCATGTGGGAGATGCGGTCTTGGCAGCTCCTGCAGCACCTGCAGCAGCAGCCTGACACTTCCTCTGCCTCCCGACTGGCCCAGCTCACCATTCGCTGCCAGTAATGTGCCCTCTTTCATCCTCCACTCTCCTCCAGTTTCATCCCACAGTCCCTTTCATCCGTCAGAGGCCTTCGCTGTGCTCCTGCCAGTTCACTCTCCGCGTTGCTTGAAGCGGGTGAGGGAGGGTGAGGGCCAGGAGCTTATCTGTCTGTGCCAGCCGCAATTGGCTCCGGAGCCAAGGTGCCAACGTGTGGAATAACTGTCCCATGGATGATGGAACTTTTCTTCATTCTCTCTGCCGAGCAACGTGAAAGGAACTTCATATTCTGAGAATTTTATCACGATGTTCTGTGCTTCCTCTGTACGGTCAATATAAACACTCTTTATTGACACAGAAAGCAGAGATAGATGGAACTCCTTCTGAAGTCAGCGGAGGTTAATTCAGTCTGAAAACAGAAGAAAAGCCCGTCTGCAGCCGAACTGTCATCAAACCGAGTAGCTTAAGCAGCAGTGAAACCAGAGCTGAACACCAGAGTTCCCGTGTTTAATAAGAATATATTCTTAACTAAGCTCCCATGTTGAAAACATCAAGGAGCGAGGCCTGTGGCGGTTCAGCTTCTGGCAGTATAACCCCCTATAAAGCAGACCTATAAAAACGCTCCTCCTTCCACAAGGAGTCGGAGGAGTTAATCAGAACCAGAGATCTGGGTGGAACCGCTGGCTTTTTTAATGCTGAGACCGCACAGAGCTGGTTGTGGATGCTGGAGCTTAAAGTTTTTCCACCAAATCCAACCAGTTAGGGCTTGACCTTTCCTAGAGCAATTTCATGTTCTTTTCAACATGCACAGCAGATCTCTTGTCGTCGTCGTCGTCGCATATCTGATCAGCGTCACACTCCGAGCCGATTGCTCTTTGGCCTACAGTTTTGGCTCCACGGTTTAAAAATCTATGACTGGATTGCGCAACAGCTCCATTCTTGTCTGTGTTTTGATTCATTCATGCACATGTGCTCATCTGTGAACAGCTTCTGCAACTGTCACATTTTTTCAGTTTAATCTCAAAACTACCACAACGTTTATTTAAGTGTCTTAAAAGTTAGAAAGTTAGAAAGATACACAAGGAAAAATACATACTTAATATAAAATAAAACACGCAATGGAAATAAAAGCTTGTTTTTCATATCTTGCAAATAGGGGTGCAACAATACCCGTATCGAACCGTACAATGCAGTGCTTTAGGTTCAATACACATTTGTATCGAACAATACAGATTTTTAAAATTTATTTTATCAACTTGTCTTCTGAAGATGCTCTGTGTTGAAGGATCAGTGGATCTGTGTTCGACTAATCCACCTAGGTGGCATTGTCGAGCGCAGATCCACTGAGAAACTTGCTGTTTCAGCAACATTTAATTTAAAAAAACTGTACTTTTGAGCTTAAACAAATGTTCATAATTAATTTAAATAATTTTCAAGTTAAAAAGGGCATGGAAATTTCTTTCTTGTATCGAAAAAATATCGAACCGTGACACTCAAGTATTGAACTGAACCGAATCTTGCATTTTCTGTATCGTTGCACCCCTACTTGCAAATTTGGCTATTTTAGTGGGGTTGTGAATGTTTGTCACAGTCGTGTCCAGCCCTGCAGAGTGCTGTGGGAGTGAATGACTGCGTCCCCATTCATCCGGTCGAGGCCAGAGGCCAGCCAGGCTCTTGGAAATGGCCAGGAAGCCTCTGAAGCTCCCCAGGATGTAGCTGTCAGCTGATCCCCTTTTGGGAGGGGAAGACGGAGAGGAAGAGGTGGGGGGACTTGGCAGGTGTGGAAGGGACAGGAGAGCAGGGGCTCTCTCCAGCTGACAGTGACATTGGCCATGTCTGTTAAAGAGATACAACAACCCAAATTACTCCCTCCGCAACTGCATAACCTGTGTGCACACGTCCTGCATTTTTTTCACAAGTTTTCTAAAGAAGCTAGTGTAAAATGCTTCATAAAATGACAGACCTAGCATTCCTCAAAGGAATGTTTGAGTTTTAAACTTTATCATCTCACACTGTGGAGAAACAGTTATAGCCGTTTTGATCCAACCTTGTAAAATCTCACGCTCAGGCAATTTGTTGAGGATGACTCTCGGATACCATGACAAAATAAAGTCAGTATTTGTAAAATTGACGAGTTGTAGCTATTTTGTGTCGGCTAACGTCAATCAGCTCTGCTTCGTCTTCCTTTCCCCAACACACTGAGGTTATTCTGCATGTGGCGGCTAAAAATGATCTCTTATATTAGGATGAGTGGATAGCAAATAACAGCAAGCTTAGAGAGAGAGAGTCACAAAGGCTGAGAGTAAGACAAGTGAGGAAAAAGTTAGCAACATGTTATGTTTGTTTTTATAATTTATTTTAAAAAGCTGATAGTAAGGAGCATTTTCCAGTATTTAGAGCATCAGAAAATGTTTCATGGGGGAGATGTTTTAAAGTCTTTAAGAAACTGTATTGTATGCAGTTTGTTGTTTCACTGCTAATACGGCATCTGGTTGCATTTAAAAAATAAATAAAACGGTCATGTTGGAATAGAAATAATATAAAAGTTGTTTTCTTTTGTCTGATCCCAGAGCAGAAAGACATCAAAACTTCATACTTAAGTACTTTTTCATTTATCATTAATCATCATTGCAGTTGTTATCGCACGTCACAGGTTTTCCTAATATAGTCAGGGGCGGTTCTAGGGGCGGGGCCACAGGGGCATTGGCCCAAGCTGAAATCTGATTGGCCCCCTGAGTGCCCCTGTTCTGTCACTCATCTGTCCTTTGCCTGAGATTGGTGATGGTGTATGCAGTTCCATGTCCAAACTCTAGAAGCGCTAATGAGTCAAATAGGAAAATCCAGCATGAATCAATCTTACAGAATTCTTCTCTTCTTAAGAAAATCTGAACAGTCTTGCAGAAAAAGTCTTTAAACTGACAAATGATGGCTGCATTTTCTCATATGTGGTGTGTTTGAGAGCATTTTATCTATGTACAGTAAAAATACATGTTAAAATTGCTAAGGATAATTTACTGTTCAAGCTTTTTTTTAAATTACATTACATGTGTTTGAACATATGACTGGTAAAATGTATACACCTTACCAAAACCAGGGGTTTAAATGCAAGGATGCTGAACAAATACTTGGCCCCTCTATAAATATTGTGGCTCCTTGATGGCCCCTTACTCAGAAAAACCCTGGATCCACCACTGAATATAGTGCAGCCCTTATTCAGAGTCTTTCCTAAAACAGCTCAGATTCTGACAGGTAGAGATAGAGATGTTTTGGAGTATAATGTGGTATCAGGTGGAAACTGCAACCTGTCTTTGTGATATCAGATAGAAAGCTGAACAGCCTAGAGTATTTTTAACAAAGAGCTGAGTCTATATTAGTCTTTCTCTTTTGTTCTGTAAACCTTTCTATTTTTTGTCTCTCTTCTGTTTTTATAATGTAGCTTAGCGCTGATCTCTTTCTCTCTCACTGCCTGCCCTGCATGAATGGTGTTTGAAAACAGAGAGAACAGGAAAGGCAGAGCAGACAGGGAAGAATAGAGGGATATCCCCTTACAGAGTTGCCTCCTTTTCCCTTCAGGACAGAAGGGGTGAGAACTTCGGAAAGGGTGGGGTGGTGGTGGGGTTGGTAAGTCACACCACCTGCCTGCAGACAAACCTCTGGGCACACAGTCCGAAAGTCATCCTGCAAACAAATATGCAATTATGAATGTATCCGTTGTATGATCTGTGCGCTGCTGACATCCTCTCTTTCTGATTTTATGTGTGTGTGGTCAGAGACATTCAGATTAGCCCTATGTGGCCCAGATTACAACAGGATCAGTGCTACCATATATTACTCCGGCCTGTGAACCATCAGTGCGACAGTGGGCCAGCCACGGCTTTAGGGGCTTAAGACCCCATTTAATTACACTTCCGCGGAGGGGAAAAGTACAGTAATCATTTCACACAAGCTGTTATTCACTCTGTGGTGAGAATCCTGCGCAAAGTCTTCAAGTGTCAAAAGGAAAATGCGTGTTTTGTCAGGAACGAAAGAGCAAAGCCCTCAGGTTCTGTGCCTCATTTGCTTTATTTAAACAACTGTGACATTTACGGGGCTCCATACTTTCAGTCAAATTGTGTTGATCTTGTGGCTGCAGCGGAAAATGCTTCACTAGATGAGAAATGAAATCCTATAAGTCAGGAGAGCATTAAAGCACTCCGACGTGTTGTTCATTCTTATGGAAATGGCTGTTATTTCTTGGCTAAACGTGTAATTGTGATTTAAAACGACCAGCTCTCTGACAGTAAATAACAGTTACCGTATTTATTCAAATATAATACGTAAAATTAAATCCATAAACTCATCCATAAAGTTGGGGGGTAGTACTATACTTGGATAAATATTTTTACTTATGTATTTTAACTGAAAAATCGGCAAAATTATTGAGTCCGGAAATGAGACCGAGTCGTAAAAAGCAGTTGAAACGAGCTCACCTCTGACACTCCTCTGTGCTTCAGAGTGAGATAATAACAGATCCAGGCAGGAGACATGATGTGGGAAAAAGGGGGAAACAGCAGTCCTGCACCTTAGTAATGATAACAAACTAATGACATTAGCGTGTGACCGAGCCGCTCCTCGAACAACAACAAACACGTTCGTCTGTAATGGCTGCCGTCTACCGGTGTTCTGAAAAAGTTTGTATCCCTGAAAAAAATGTTTCCCCACCAGAGGGGGCACTCACGTGTAGGAAGTAATCTGCTTTCCCCACAGAAGATGGCCCAAATCTCATGTGAAGTCTCTGACTTTTGTGTTTGCGCCTCCTGGTGGACTATGTGTAAAATGCCAGAATTCATATGATGCTGCTACAGCTGATATATATTTGTTGTCAAAATATATTTTAGTACATATGTTGTTAAAATAAAATGAACAGTCCAATGATCATTTTACTGATATGTACAGTATAAAGACGGTATGAAATTGGAGATAGTTTGAGGATTAATTTTTTATGCTTTTTAAGCTCAAAAAAGGGGGGGTTGTATTATACATGAGATCGTATTATACACGAATAAATACGGTTTTATTTTGTCCTCCCAAGGTGCCGCCAGGGACATTGGCTCAGCTCTGACAAGAATGTGCATGAGACACCGCAGCATCGAATCAAAACTACGCCACTTCACCAAGTAAGAGCTCTTTTTTATCGCCAACAGCTGGAAGTGTGTTTGTGTGTCTGTCTCTTAGTAAAATATCTCATGAACTTTTCTAAAAGCTTTAACATTAGCTGCTGGAGTCATGATCCACTGGACAGACTTTGATAAAACCTTCAGGATGTACATTTACAACAGATATTGAGCCAAACATCTGATGTGGTAGCTGTGAGTCGTCCTCGGTACACACATTGAATACATCATGACCTCGCACATAATGTTGTTTTTCAGTGTTTAAGGCCACAACTGAAGATAAGTTAATCTTAGTTGATTGGATGCTGGCTCCATGTAAGGCTGGATGGACAGGACGTTCCTTGTTGACATATTTTAATTGAAAATAAAAAGTTTCTGCACTTCTATGTTGTTTATTTGATTGTTTATCATTTAACTTTATTCATTTTATAAAAAAAAAACAAAATTTTATATACAATAGAAATAAAAGAAAATACAATGAAATGAAAGGAAGCAGAGAGAAGAAAAAAAATCTTAAATCTYCCCCTTTTTCCCTCAAATATAAATTCAAACAATGGTAATCTTTAGTTAACAAGACAAAACAAGAACATCAAATCTTTCTAGAACGACAAATTATATGAATGCACATTATACTGTTTCATATTTTTTCAAAAATCCAACCTCTATCTATATAATCAGTAACCGATCGCTCTGGAAGCTGGGGGGCYGGGCCTCTTTTTTGGATTAAAAGAAACAGCCTCAAAACAAGTTGATCTGAGACACGCCTCAGAACAGGGCTGAAAGAGGGGCTTGTGGAGTTACAATAAGGAGTAATTAAGACCAAAGCATTGCAGTTCCACTTTATATAAACCTCGACTGAATGATTGAAATGTTAAAATTATGTAATTAAAAACCTGATTTGTCCCCTTCAAACTTCTTGCAATAAAGGTTTTGGGAGTTTTTCTTTTTTATTCATGTTGATCACCTTTTTTAAAATGTGTTTCAACGCCCCAGCCCATAAATGTTGACCTTCCTTTAAGGGTGCCACCTTTTGCTTTGAATATTGTGCGTAAAGCCTATTTTTATACCCCCGCCTTCCATTCTTCTTAATTTGTCTGGACTTGTTGCCTTTAGTGCTCTCATGGAGGGGCTGGTTACACCTCTCCAAGACAGGATAGAGGAATGGAAGAAGACAGCCAACCAGCTGGACAAAGATCATGCCAAAGGTGAGCTACCATAAAAAAAAAAAAATACAATTATATCAATTATTACACAGTGTGAGCTGGAAAATGTTATATTTTGCTTGCGCTCTGCAGAATACAAGAGGTCTCGTCAGGAAATCAAAAGGAAGTCACTTGATACGCTCAAACTCCAGAAGAAAGCAAGAAAAGGTAAGGAAATGTTTTAAAGCATGCTCAGTCATTGGAGCTGCATTACATCTCAGAGATTTGCTATGACAATGGTGAAGTCTGCTGGGCAACAAATCTGAGCTGCACCTGTGTCTCATAGTGAACTAGCACCATCTAGAGTGGAGAAAGAAAATTCCCAGCTCACTTTAAAGCTGTATAACAGTTTCAGAGGCTCCTCTCCAGCTTTGAACACCTCACTCCATGAATCACAAAGAATGGTTTCTCTTGCTGTGCTTTATTAGCCCCTTCTGCTGGTTGTAATTAACCTTCTGTTTTCATGCAGCACCTTCACACACCAGCGGTACGGGCTAGTCTTAAACTTGCAAAGTGGCTATGTTTGATACACTTAACGCTGCCTGTTCTTCTGTCTCTCTGTCCCTGCCTGCTGCTGCACCTCTCCTCTGATCCTTTCTGCCTTTTCTTTTTACCCCCGGCTGTAGAGCTTCTAGGTACGTCTGCTGTTTCCAAATGCAAACGTCAGGCATCAGAAYCATCATTAAATCAAGCTGCCAGTCAGATGAAACACTGTTGTCTTAGCATTTTTAGCTTAAGGTTGAAATAGTTTGACAACACCTAAAGGAGTTCCTTATGTAAAATCTGCAAGAGCAGATTGACTCTCCTGTCAGTGCGGTAGTTAAATTACTGGCTGCCAGARGCCAATCAACTGAGCTAAGCACAAAGACTACTACTCCCTACATCTGCTATGGCAGGCACTTTTCTATAGATAAAAACAAAAACAAAACACTTTCTAACTTATTAACTTAGTTTAATATTTGCAGAAAGCAAATGTGTAGAATTATAGACTAACTCCCTGGCAGTTTTCTGCTACACACTGAAAGCCGGGGGTGGCCTCATATACGATGGGAACAAAAGAAAATAGTTTCCCAAAGTTTAACTAATGGCAACACTATGAATAAATATATTTTATAAACTGTTTCTAAAGCTGAACTTTGACTAAATTAAAAGCAAAGCATTACCATAAATACATGCATGTAACTAATTGTAATTTTCAGAAAATAAAAGAAAAGAGATTTTGAATAAAATACACATAATGATTGGAAATAACCAGCGTATGTAAATCCCTGATGCCCCAAAGAGTTCTGCTTTTGACCCACAAAATAAAAAACTTGGTATTGCACAACCTCAAGCYCAATCTTCACCACAATGTTACATAACTACCGCCGTAAAGTGAGCTTTGTGAACTTACCATGACCTGCTGTGACAAAAGTGACATGAAACCACTTACATGTTTCACATTTAATCTCCTCTATTAACATTTAGTTACTTAAAAAGTATCTAGTAGGGCTGTGTATTGGCAAGCATTTGGTGATATGATACATATAGCGACACAGGCACTACGTGATATATCGCGGTATATTGTGATACTGTAACCTAAGTGATATATTGCCATTTCTCTAAAGAGAGTCTAATTAAAAACAAAATGTCAGTATTAAAAAGCACACCAGATTTATGCAACAACAGTGAGAACTGCATTGTAGTTCACATTTCTTCTTACAACATCCATCTATCTGCTAACCAGCAGTCAGAGGCTAAACTATAAACAATATTTCAGTGTATCAATGTCTTGCACCCCTGCTATATAACAGGCCTATTTTCATCCTTACTTTGAAAAAAGTGGAACAATTTAAACCCAAGTATCAGTCATTCCCATGGTTAAAGTGGCTTGTAATAAAACCTGACTCAATAATAACGACTAAAACTTATTTTTCCAGCACTCATATACACTTGACACATTCTCATTCCATTTTTCTTGTAATTAGAGCCTTATTATATATAAGTGTGTCAAAACATGTTTATTGGATACTAACAAGGTGTCAACATGTAAATAAGAATAATAAATAAATATTCTTCTGTATTCTAGTTTTATAGAGATAATTACAATGCCAACAAACCAAGGCTCCGTTTTGAAAATGCTTAACCCACTGCAGCCTATAATTACAGTATATATTTAGTTTTTGCTGTGAATTCCAAGTTGCATAAAAGTCAACTAAAAATGCTAAGATCCATGTGACTTGCAGTCATTTATCATCTTCACCTCATCTTTTATGTTTTCATTGTCTAATGGAACTGTGGCGTGAACCTTTGGAATAACCCTGGACATTCTGTACAGTAGTGTTTTTCTGATCCCGTCCGTTTCAGCATCTGCACGCCCTAGCTGCTTGACATGACTCAGCATTCTCATGTGCATGAACCATTTAAGGTTGTCAGTGCATCGACCTCCAGTGCACAACAGCATATCATCGTTTGTTCTAATCATCTCATTTTTTTTCACTCTCCTCCCTCTTCTGGATATTTCATGCTACTTGTGTGATTATCACCCAACTCCCCCTCGTTTTTCAATCTGTTTTCATTCCTCTTCCCTTCTGTTTATTCGACTCCCTTCGCTGCCGCTCATTCCTCGGCTCCTCCTCGTTTGCACTTTGACCACGCAGGGCGGGGGAACCTGCGCCCCCAGCTGGACAGCGCCATGCAGGATGTCAGCGACTTGTACCTGCTGATGGAGGAGACGGAGAAGCAGGCGGTGCGACGAGCGCTTCTGGAGGACAGAGGCCGTTACTGTTCATTCATCGGCTTACTTCAGCCAGTGGTGGTGAGCGACACACTTCTCTGTGTCTAACTTTGTAAAAATGATATTTCGGTCTGTTTTCGATCTTTAGTTTGATCCATCCTGCTTTCTGTCCAGAATGTAGAAATTGCCATGCTCGGAGAAATAACGCATTTACAGGCCATTGTTGATGACCTCACCGGGTTGACTGAAGACCCGCACAAGCTGCCGCCTGCCAGTGAGCAGGTAACACTAAGGCTGTGTCCAAATTCATGGGCTGGATCCTTCGAAGGACACAGCCTACTCAGTCTAGCAGCTGACAGATTTGGCCTTCAGAGGATGCAGCTCCTGAATTTGGACACAGCCTACTATTACTCTTATTTTCTTATAAAGCTGCTGATGTTCTTTACAAATGGTTAACTCATTCTGATCACTGTCAAATTTGCCTCAAACCCACTTAACAAAAAATTTACACAACTTACTTAAGTTGGCATTTCGATAAATGCACTGCCCGACTCCGGCAGTTCGTCGCTCAGGTTTTTGTGATCTTCTGTTACTTTTTTAATTACTTAGCCCCCCGTATCATTTCAAAATCTATTTTAATGTTTTATCAAACTTTCTTATTTTGTTTTATTCTTTATTTAAAAAAAAACTACAGGGCTTTTTGGTTGTTTTTATGGTGTTATGGAATTAAATGCAGCACTTGCTTCCTAATTTTTAACCTTCGATGACCTCCAAATCCCTAATGGGTGGTCRGATTTTAAAAAACGTAAACAGTTTTGGAATCGGTACATTGAGCCTTACAAGGACAAAAGGAAAACAGCTTATCAAAGTCCCTAACTTTAGTGACATATTGTTGTTCAGGAGCGTTTACTTTCCATCCAGCTGCTGAAAATAAATCGTAAATTTAAAAAAAAATGTTTCSTTTTATGGATGTGAAATAACCTAAGCATCAAACTGCACGTGGAGGCGCTCTCAAAATGATGTATGTAAGTAAATCTTTGTTTAAAAAGCATCTGGAAAAAGCAAAATTACATATTGCTTTGCATCAAAATAAAACACAATATAATTGGAGGAAGATCACCAAGTTCAAGAACAGATCCCTGAGGCACCCCACAGGTCACCAGTCACAACATAAAACTTTTAAAGGCTAACCCATTTCTGAGGCTGATCGATAAGATTAAACATCATTTTTTTTTGTCAAAGGCAGTGGAAAGTCTAAACATGAATGAATAAAAAAAGTCATCGTGAAAAAGTTGAGTTCTTTCCACTGTGTTCTGACCAGTCGTGATGTGTTTCTGCAGGTAATCCGGGACCTTAAAGGCTCCGACTACAGCTGGTCCTATCAGACCCCTCCTTCCTCCCCCAGCAGCACAAACTCCAGGAAGAGCAGCATGTGCAGGTACACTCACAGATCTTCTTATTTGTTCCCTGCATTTTTAAAATCCCCTCCAAAAATAGAGATTAAAAAKCTCTGCTTCAACTAACAACTTCCAGTGTGGTATTTATGTTATTTATGGTAACGTTGTATGTTCCGGTAATGATGTTGATGGTGTAGCGGTTTAAAAAAAAATACACACAATCTTATTAGCAATCCACCTAAAAAAATTCATAGCAGCGAAGAGATGAAACTTTTAAAGTCGTGTATTAATATAACTGACGTGGCGTCCTCGTGAAGCGCCTGACTCCCTGTGACAGTCAACATGAGGTACCTGTGGTACACTGCGAGCTCCTCGCCTCTTGCTCCTGGCAGATTTGTCACTCTCAAGCTTCTTACAGCCAGATTACGTCGGAAGCTGTCAAACATGACAGGCTGAAAGCCACGAGCCTACACAAGAACCAAACCTCTCAAACTCTTAAGGTGAGCGACGATAGTTTGACGGTTTATTTATAAACGTGCGATTCTAGGTCGAGAAAAAAAGTTTGTCTTCAAATAGAAATTCTTGTAATGTTGAGCTGAAAGGAAATTACCTTTCTTAAATGTTACTGTTGAAACATGTCTGATATGTATGGCAATAAACCCACCATAAATTCTAATAATCTATTTTTATTTACATTTTAACCACTGACTTATTCTGAATTGACATTTACCTCATTACGTTCAGATTATTCTATAAACATGTTGTTTTTAACAGTGTTTAAATTTATTCGCTGTGTAACATTTTGAAGAGACAAATGCTTATACGTATTACAGTTTAAAGTGCCTGTGGCGTGTGTATCCTTCAAATACAGAAAGTCAAAGAAAACAACTTTATATTTAAGTAATTTTGCATAATACACATGGTTTTACTCATTTTGTCACATAAATGGCATATTTTCTTTTGAACTTGGCTCATCTAAAGTGAAACAGGAAGTGACATCAAAGGGGAACTCCTTAAGAAAGACAACTCTGGTTTTTATTGAAACAATATTTAAACGTCAACTGTTCTTCATCTCTCTGATAGACTCAAAATAATTTAAAGACACATCAAATTCTTCTCTACAGTCTGTGCTAGCTCTTGTGGCAAKGCTCTGTTTACATGCAGACATTCCCCTTTGATGTCACTTCCTGRTTCTTCACATGCAAATATCTTAACAACTGTTCATCCCAGCAGTGTGAAATTAGTTTTGCAATATGTTATTAATGTTATCTTTCCAAAAAATGTGTTCATGTTTATTACAAAAAATTGATGTCARGGGCACTTTAAGGTACACCACATTTAGCCACCTAAATGCTGTTGCTCTGGTTGCCCCGTTTGCAGGAAAAACCCATCCTCCATCATCAGACTTGTTCTGAATGTTAAGAGCTTCCTGCTGCCCCCGCTGGCTTTCTCTGCCCCCAAACATCCTATAAGAGCTGCGAGAGGAGATGCTATCATCCAGCTGTCTCGCCGTCCCAGTTTAGCGCTTGTCATGGTCTGCAAAACCCTTACGTTTGCTCTTTTTTTTCCCCTCGCTTCCTTCACATCCACTTTAATGACCACATGTTAACTCGCTGCCCAGAATATCTCCCCCACTGCAGGGTGTCTTTATAATAAAATAATTCTTGTTCTCACTTAAAGGTACAAAAAATGTATTGTTACATTATGTATGCAGATAAATGTGTACCCACATGCTTATCAGTATATTTGTAAAACTACTGGAGTAAACTTTTTCAAACTGCATCGTTTAATATAGTTCAGAATAACCTTGATATCTTACTTTGCAATGAGTACCTTTTAATCAGTCAGTTTAAACATTGTGGCTACAGAATCACTACAGAATAAAAAAAAAARGGGCTTATTTATCAAAGAAAAGAAAAAAGAACAGATGCTCTCTTGCTTTAAATAAATAATGACTATTCAATTTGCTATGTTTAATTTGGCGTTCATCCTTAAGCCTCGTCCTAGAGGATGAAGATTAATGAGAAATGATAACTGCACATTTGTTCCAGAGGGAGACGGGAAGGAGTAGATGTGGGGGAGGCGAGCAGGAGGGGAGGTGAGAAGCACAAGTTGCGCATTTCAAAATGTGTGGGTGACAAAGGGAAGCAACTCGGAGCGAGAATAACAAAGCAGGAGACAAAAAGCACAAAGGCAGCTGTTAATCTTTAGAGGGGAGGAGAAAAAAATCAAATAAGGGATAATGTTTTAAAGCGCTTTGATGCACCGAAATTAGAAGAATGCCATCATTTAGACAGCTTTTATGTTTGCTGCTTTTGTGATCAGTTTGTCATTTAGCCTGTCCTGTTTCTTTTTTTTACCATGGCTTACTCACAAATCCTCCTTTTTCAAAAAGAAAAAACAAAAAAAAAACAAAAAAAATCTTTTTTTTACCATGGCTTACTCACAAATCCTCCTTTTTCAAAAAGAAAAAACAAAAACAAAAAAAACCATTTTCTGAACAAAATAAGGGGGTAAAAATGTGACAGCATTGATAATAATACAGTTGAAAATGCACGCTCATTTGATAGCGATGTTGTGCCAACAGCTTGCTTCAGATGCCCTCAGCAGGAGCTCATCGGCTCAGCAGCGTGTCCTCCCACGACTCAGGCTTTGTGTCCCAGGATGCCAACACCCATTCCAAGCCTCCGTCACCCATGCCCTCTGATATCACCAGCCAGGTAGCAGCTTTGGTTATGACACTATACATCACCCTTTTTTTATTTAAAAAAAGATGAGTATTTCTCAACTCCAGTAAAACCAGAAGCAAAGTTATCTCCAGAGATTCCTCAGACAGTAATGCTGCAGGGCACAAGGCCACAGTATCTCACTCTTCTTACCAACCGGTTGTATCCAATCTGTTTTTTTATGTTTGCATTTCAGACYCAAATCTCTAGTGTCAGTAAGAGCTTTTGATAATCAAAGCGAGCTGTTGGGTTTCGTTGTAATAGAGCTTTGTCATTTGCAAATATGAATATCTTATCCCAGTGGACTGATAGTTTTTCAGACTGAACAGATTGCAGCGTAGTGAACATCGTCAGCACCAGAACTTCAACTGATGCAATGCTCCTAGATCTTTCAGGCTGCTTTAATTTTCAATCCAGGGCTACAGTCTATAGATCCCATAAGAGAAAGGTGGGGGAAAAAAATCCTTCTATCTAAAGCTTATCGGCACTTTTTTTCAACCCTCCCTCTCCCCCTCTCCCACCTACATCCTTCTCCTTATTTCCACTGCAACTCCACTCTTCTTCTACTTCATCTTCCCCCCTTTTCCCAGAAATCCACAAGCTCAGCCTCCTCTGAGGCATCAGAAACCTGCCAGTCTGTCAGCGAGTGCAACTCTCCTACAGCGGTTAGTACTGCATGCATCTCTTACCGGCCTACTTGCCTTGCTGAACACACACTCTTGCAGACACATACTCACGCACGTTGTTGTGCAGTGCATTTCCCCCTCATTGTTATCTACGGCTTAAAAAATAATTAAAAAAAAAGCCCATTGGCTCCTCATGACAGCCGCAGTGCAGTTTGACGTGGACTACTTATGGATGTGGAGCACTCTGACTCAGACTTGTCTGTCCATTCCGCAGTATGGCTCATGCTCATCCTTCGGTACCTTCCGCCCTGCTTTTTCTCACACTGGCACCATCAGGCCTCTCTCTGTCATAGCCCCTGCGTCCCCCACATTTACCCACTCACCTGGATCCAACAATCCTTCACCTACATCAAAGGTTCCTAGCTGGAAGGTTTGTTTTTGTTTGCAAGCTTTATTTATTTTAATTTCCTTTTTTTTTTGTTGTTGCTTCTTTGCTTTTTATTTGATTGCAGCTAACTTCACAATCACTATATTTAGCTGATGCCCATCAAACACAGCTTTCCAATCTTTTTTTTCCTTTAAAAATATGCAATAACCTGAACATTAGCGCCTGTCATTAACGCACATATCTGCCCACGCGTCTAACCGGCTCTCGAGCCAAACTGGGTGTACTGGATGGAAAACACAGGAGATACAAAGTTGGAAGACCATCTCATTATTCCATCTGCCTCTGCAGGACTGGGCCAAATCAAGTCCCTGCGAGGCTCCGTTGAGTGGCACTCTGCAGCGCAGGAGGGAGTCCGTGGAAAAGATGAGAGAGATGGAGGCTCCGCCCAGTCCACAGGGATACCCTGGGATGCAACCAGGTGATCCGTACAGAGCGAGGAGTGGCCCGGGAATTATTACAGCCAAGGTAAGAAGTCCCTGAGGGGTGAAAAATGCAAATGTCGGTAAATGAATTCACGGGCCACGGGAATTCTAGTGAGGAGAATTGTTATGTAAATGTGTGCTAATCTGGATGCTTTTCCTACATGTGTCTAATTTTGTGTTTCAGCACGGAGAGCCCCTGTCTCCAGCGGCCACTACTTTAGCTATGGTTCTGACCAGAGGCTTGAGCATGGAGCAACAGAAGAGCAGCAGGGACTCGCTGCAGTACTCCAGTGGCTACAGCACCCAGACCAACACCCCTTCCTGCTCCGAGGACACCATCCCATCCCAAGGTACCCCTCTTCCTGAAAAGCCAAACACTTCTGCAGTGGGATCACATGACATGAACACAATTACAAACTTTCTAAACTAATGTGATGCCTGTGAAATATTTTCTCTGAGTGAAATTGGGATTTCTGTGATTTCTAATGAATTGCAGTTTAACTCGTCAAAATAAAAAGTTGCTTTGTAACTTTTGGAAAAACATAAAGAAATGCATGACTCACTGCCTCTTCCAGGTTCGGATTATGAGTGCTACTCTCTCAACGGGGATGCTGACAGCGAGGGCCAGGCAGACTTTGACAAGTCGTCTACCATCCCACGCCACAGCAACATTGCTCAGAGTTACCGCCGCATGATCCAGACCAAAAGACCTGCCAGCACGGCGGGCCTGCCTGCGGGAAAGAGCCTGCAGGGGACGCCGAACGGCGCTGGGGGAGGCGGCTCCCGAACCGTCTCCTCTGGGACGGCCACCATTCGACGGACGCCGTCCTCCAAAACCGGTGTGAGACGCACGCCGTCCACGTCTGGCCCCATTCCCATTCGACCACCCATCGTGCCGGTTAAAACCCCCARGGTTCCAGACTCTCCAGGATGTGCCAGTCCGTCTCCACGTCGTAAAGGCAGTGAAGAGTTTCTGCATGGTGATGACCCATCTGCTGGTGACTACATGAGGGCTTCTCCAAAGAGGATGAGCCTCCCTGACACAGCCTGGGGCTGTGGAGGGGGAGGAGGGGTGGACAGGACTGTTTACGCTCAGCAGGCCCCCGGCGTGGCTGCTGCCCACAGTGTCGAGGAGGACCCTCAGCTTGCTGCCAACCGTCACAGCCTGGTGGAGAAGATAGGAGAGCTGGCGGCCAGCGCACACGCCCTCGGTGAGGGTCACTTCCCTTTCCCCAGCTTCATATCGGGGGACGCGGCTCAGAGCGCGCCCCAGGACCTGTCCCCAACAGACATGGGGGACGTGGATATGCTGGTGACCATTCGCCGCGGGGTAAGGCTGCGCAAGACAGTAACCGATGACAGGTCAGCTCCCAGGATCCTTCGGTAATCGAAAGTGAGGCGAAGCTCCGAGGAAGCCGCTGCGGTGCCCTTATTTACAAACTGAAGCTTAGTAATCAAATACAAGAGCACTCGTGTAACACAGAGGACGGAACAGGATGAATAAAGGCCAGTTGAGGAAGAAGTGACTATAAACCCTGATGAGTCATGTCCTTGTTTGTATTGCGTACAAAAGTAATCTGTATTTTTGTTTTCTTTTATTTCATTTTGTTTTGTTTTGTGGGCTTTGTTGCTGTTCTTTTCTGCTCCCTGTGTGGCCAGTGGTTTCAGCCCAGTTTGTCTCTGTGGACCCTGTGATGCGTCACTCATCGGGGGGGTGGAGGGGGTGGGGGGGTCAATTGTTCTGTGTCATGATTATTAATTTCCTGTGCATTTTTCAGCTGAATAAAGCCACCTGTCAGTGACCGGCGCAGAGCTTTGTAAAACTRGTTGTTTTTTTTTTCTTCTTTTTGTTACTGCCCAAGTACCGTATTACTGTTTCATTTCATAAGCATCAGCTGTAATTTCATGTAAAGATAGAAGCAATATGTTTTTATTGCTGTCCTGTACTGTCAATATACCTTGCAATTAAACAGGCTTTTTACTGTAAAATAGCTTGATTATTTTTGTCAAAAAGAAAAACCCCAATGTTGCACATTAAAAAAAACAAGATCATCCTTTTGGTTTTGACGGCCTCTGTGTATTTGTTTGTGAGTGCTGAAATGTAGAGCAGTGGTTATTACTCTGAGCAGCAACATGAATTAATTGCTGTATATTTAAATGTAAAATATGCTCCAGCTAAATCCCTTGCCATTTGAAGTTCTTRTTWTTWWTTWWRTWWTTTTTTAACTCAGGCTTTGGAGACGTGCAGTTTAATTAGAATTTAGTTCCTTAGTAGCCCCTTTTTTTTACTGTTAATTTTAATGTTGGAGTTAATTTTCTGGTACTTTATTATTTACCCAGTACAGTGATGATGATTTCCCTGCTGTTTTAAACTTTAAACTGCATGCCCCTGTTTTACTTCTCAAGGCTGTAGGAATGTTTTTCTACAGCTGCAGTACTTTAAATAACCTAGAGGGGGCGCTGTAGGCTTTTCTGCAAGGTTGAGTTGAACCAGGGTAAGTTGTGCTTTTTCTTTGTTGTTATTGTTGAAATTACTTATTTTCAGCAGTTTGATAAACAAACTAATGAGACGAAATACTTTGTACTGTATCTGTTTAACCCAACAACAACAAGAAAAAAAGAGCAAAACTAATGTAGAGTTTACTAGAACACAGACAGATAAACATGCTAACCAAATGACCTAAAACAGAGAAAAAATAAAAACAGCCAGAAGATTCTGCTGGAGGTTTTATTTCCAGTTGTAAATGTAGGGCAACACTCAGGAGGGTCTCACTGAAACTGTAATTCATGTTAGCCACTGTTTATTAGCATACAAATTGTCAAACTCTATGAAAAAATATATGCAGCAGTACGTACTTCCGGGATGCTGCTAAACCAGAGCAGCCACCTGAAACTTAAAAATAAGTTCCTAATGAATTTGATAAGAAATGCACATCATTGCCTTTTTTTTAAGAGATATTGCAGATCTGTTCATAGATAATTGACGAAGCAGGGGAAACAGTGCTTATGTGTAATCAGCTGATCAAGTTTTTCCTGAAAAAAAAAAATCATATAAAATTAGAACCCACTAAAAACTGGTTAATTAAAATTTTAAAGAAGTGGGCCAATGTTAGACTTTTTAGTTACTTTTATGTACTGTGACAGCTTTGACAAGCTAGAGATATAGATGTTTTGTGAAATTTCATCATAAACACTGAACAGCTACAAAATCAAAATACGAGCAAAAATAGACACTTTCTTATCAACGGTATCAAAACACGAGCTAAAAGCTAAAAAAAAGAAAAGAAAAACAGTTCAACGACAACATGCAGGCACAGTGCAAACCAGAGCTGTCTATCAAAGTACATTTACTTTGTTACATTACTCAAGTATTTTTTTTGCTGATCTGTATTTTTAAGAATTGTAACTTTAACCTTTATTTTGTTTCATTTAAAACACAAAAAGGAGACTTTTTTGTTTACCTTAAAATTTAACACCTCGTTACGCACTACAAATTGTATGGTGTGTGTAAAAGTACTTTAATGTTTATTTTCCCGATTATTGTGAGCAGTTTTATGACTTTTACTTATGCATTTTTTTTTTATCAGTGAAATATTTGTTTGTCAAAGTTAAAGGTGTTTAAGCTTTTACTTACTTATTTTTTCAAGTACTACCTCRGGTGCAAACTAAAAGTAGAAGAAGATCCCTTTTGCCTGCAACTAAAGCTGTTTTGGACATCTATGCTGCTTGATTATACATTTAAACTTGTACTGTCACCTTTAAAAGCATGAAGGAAAAACAATGTATTAAAGGAAGTGGGAAAGTACTGCAGTGAGAGGATATTTATCCTGATGTGGCAAATTCCACCGAAGCACAAAGTGAAAGYCATGGCGTCTGAATGAAGAAGAAACAGGAAGTCTATTAGTTTAGATAATGAGAACCATAGTTGTAATTTTATTGTGGTTCGATTTGGAAGTCATTTAGAAGACGCTGCAGGACCTGCAAGTGAGCAGAAATCATCTCTGTTCTGCTCAGGGTGCCTGCTCTATTTTTCACCCCCCTCCCCTCATCGAGCCTCTCATAATCATGATGCCCTTATAAATAGCACACGACAGAGTTTACAGCATTAGTTTATAGCCTTGAACTACTTGAGTAATGGAAACCAACCCGATGACTGTTGGAATAATTAACTAAAAAAAAAAGAAACAACAAAAAAAATGCATTAAATCTCTTTTTCCAGTTAGTGAGGGGGGAAATTTAGTTGTGCTAATTTCCATTTTTGCTCTTTATATTAGTAAGAACTATCCCCAGTGTCCTTTAATGATGGAAGGAATCTTTTAAAGTTGGATTAAGGTTTGTGAGGAAATATATATTTTTTAACTCTTGTAACATTTCTTCATGTGCTAATCACATTCAAACTCAGTCTCCACTAATTGCCGTGTGGATTGAATAAAAGCACTCCTCAGACAGGACGTGGCCCCCGAAGTGTGCTGTAGTTTCTGTCAAAACACTGGGCCATGCATTAATCATGATCTTTTATTTAATTGTATTTTTTTTTTGTGGGGGGGTGTTTCACTTTTCCTTCAAATTGGCTGCTGTTCTACTTTATTAAACGTATTGAATCATTCTGTGCAGAAACAGCAGCTTTTAAGATAAAAGGTGAACAASACACTCAAGCTATGAGATATTTTCCCCCTCTTTCACATATTTAGTAGCTATTTAAAAACTCTTCTGCATATCATGAGTGAATAAAAATTCTCAGCTTAGTTGCTCCATTTAATACATCTATTAATAAACAGCTATGGTTTCCACGGCTTATGTGAGCTGCCTTAAGGGGTTCACAGATCAAATCTAATTAGCTGCTGTACCTAATACATGAGGGAGGTGTCTTTATATTTATCCAGCCCCTTTAACTGCTTTTTGCCTCCAGGTTTTGACGAGGTAAAATGTCCTGAGGGGCCCGTATATACAGGAGAACTACAAAAAAAGAAAGAAAAAAAAAAACAGAGTTGCTGCTTCTGCCGGATGCTGTGGTGTTTTCAGAAAAAAAGCTCTTCCTCAACAGACACACAGGACTGAGTTTGGATGTTCTGCCAGCATGCTTAGCCTTTCATTTTAATCATACCTTCATTGTTTAATAAACCTGCCTGTCTCTGCCAATTATTTCATTGACTTCATCTGGARCCCCCTCCCCCCCACCACCACCACCACGACCACCACCAACACTCTGCACACACTCAACGAACCAACGTTGGTGTCAAGTCCCGTTAAGGCTGCCTTTCATCATCTCCTGATGTTTCAGCTCACGCTTCACGAGGAATAATGGATCTCGTGCGTTTTGCATAACACAAGGGACACCCTGGGTTGTGA